>NC_074697.1:40559509-40627009 GCF_029448725.1 Salvelinus fontinalis | reverse complement strand
TGCATTGTAGGCTGTATACTGTAGTACAGTGCATTGTAGGCTGTATACTGTAGTACAGTGCATTGTAGGCTGTATACTGTAGTACAGTGCATTGTAGGCTGTATACTGTAGTACAGTGCATTGTAGGCTGTATACTGTAGTACAGTGCATTGTAGGCTGTATACTGTAGTACAGTGCATTGTAGGCTGTATACTGTAGTACAGTGCATTGTAGGCTGTATACTGTAGTACAGTGCATTGTAGGCTGTATACTGTAGTACAGTGCATTGTAGGCTGTATACTGTAGTACAGTGCATTGTAGGCTGTATACTGTAGTACAGTGCATTGTAGGCTGTATACTGTAGTACAGTGCATTGTAGGCTGTATACTGTAGTACAGTGCATTGTAGGCTGTATACTGTAGTACAGTGCATTGTAGGCTGTATACTGTAGTACAGTGCATTGTAGGCTGTATACTGTAGTACAGTGCATTGTAGGCTGTATACTGTAGTACAGTGCATTGTAGGCTGTATACTGTAGTACAGTGCATTGTAGGCTGTATACTGTACAATGGACAAATTGTATGGCCCTGAACATTGTGCTTTCCATTTAGTAACAGTACTGACTGCTCAATAGATTTTGACTGGTTGCAGGTTCATATCGACAAAGAACAAGAATTACAGTATCACAGAGACAAAGGACAAGTTTGTGAGATGCAGGGTACAGTACTGTAAAAATAGGGGTACAAGGAGGAGGAAGAACAAAAAACTAAATTGCAAAGAGCAAAGCAGAGTAGTAATTTCAGATCAATTTTGAGCTACTTTGATAGAACATGTTTTCGTTCATCAAAAGACAATGACGGAAAAATATGAATATTTTTTTAGATTAAAAATGTACTTCTCCCTGAGAATTGTATGTTTTGATCAATGTGTTTTCTATTTTTCGGTGTATTGTTTACTGACTGCTTGAGAGTGTATATCATTTTGATCACTTTGTTTATGATTTGAGAGCAGTGTTTGATTTTGAACAAAGGTAAAACTGTTTTGAGGCGAATGTTTCATTTTGCGAGAGGAGTCAGAGGTTATGTAAATAGTGCTTGAAGATGAGGTTTTGTGTTGAATGTTTTCAGGAAATGGAGCAAGGTTTCAGAAATTGTGTTTTAGCAATTGAGAAAAACTGTTATTACAACATTATTAGAACATCTGGTCTGAATACTACCAAAATGTCTCATTGTCAAGAATGTAAGGGAAAAATATGGGTTTAGTGCTGTCAGTGAAATCGTGGTTATTGATTGTGTGGTTATTGACTTCATATCAAATGATTGAGATATGATCAGGCACAGCGAGATTTCCAATAGAGGTTCTCTCTACACCAGGAAATGGGCCTGGTCATCAGTTGATTGATGGCTGTTTATCTCATCTACATATGCATGCAAATTAAACGCATTCCCATTAGGTTATTCATTCGTCAACTAAATTGTGGGCAGGTGCTCTGGTTCAAGACAAACGCAATTATGTCATGTTATTTGAGTCTTATGAAATTCATTTCCACATCTTCGACAAATTGAATTCGTTGGGGAACCAGCTGTTATAGATCATTTACAATAGATATTTCACATCCATTAGATATTGATTGTTGCTACAAAAATAAACAATTGCACTCTACAATCCTTAGTTCTCTGTTGTTTTTCTCTCCCAGTTTGCAGTGGTAAATTGCATAACAACTGGCTGTCACATCTGTGTGGCTTAGTGGGCCGTGACCACTCAATAGAACGGTAATAATGACTGGGTGTAGTGGCGGGACGGGATTGAAAAGTGAAAAGAGTCCGAGCCTGGGAGACAATCACGCAGATAGCAGAACACTGCGGGGGTCTTAATCTGGGCCTCCGATTGAGCGTTGATACAAGACTAATGGCCCTTGATAGTGGGCCAAGCGATGCGCTACATTCAATGCTTCAACAACAGGCTCAGTGATGGGGGGTGGGGGGGGGGGGGGGGGGGGGGTTAGGGGAGAGGTGGGGGGGGGGGGGGGGGGGGGGTATTCTCTTTGTGCTCTTTGGTGACATATGGGACCTTCACTTCCCCTAAACCCCCATCCCCCCCATTCATAAGAATCATCCCAGGAAACAAAGATGTCATCAATCAATAACTGGGATAGTTAGCGTCCGTTCAGGCCTGGTCAGGGGGTTTTCACGTCGCAGGGCCAGCCAGGGTGGGCTTTGGTGTAGCAGGAAATGAGTATGGGGGAGATCTGATTACACCGTCATTACACATGCTTGCTCCACTATCAGCAAAGCAATTAACTAATTAACATAGATATAAAGCTGTGGCCATGTGTGTGTTTATGAGAAAGCAAGACATTGAGTGTGTTTACTGTACCCATCCACGAGAAACAGAATGGTACAGCAGATCAAACTGTCACGATCAAACGCAATATTTCTATATTCTCTATTCTTTAAGTGTATGTGGAGAGACACTATAATATATATATATATATGATGGCTCGCTGATGCCGTTTTTACTGTCATTGTGGTTGTATAATGGTCACTACAGAGACATCCCCTGTGACAGCATTGCTTTAATTCCTGCCATTGGGTAGCATCTGTCAGGTGGTGGTCTTTGCAGTAGACACTTTGAGTTTTTACTACCATGTTTTATTACTGTGTTATGAATTGGACGTAGAACGTAGATGCTGAACAACAGACTCCTAATTGCTCTGCAGGACAAAAAAAGAGACCCACCCAGAAGGCTTTAGACTCAAATAGGTCAACACAGGGCGTCCAGTTTCTATAGCATTCTAGTTAAATACATTCTGAGCAGGAGATGGTTGTGTCTGATGGAGAGATTATTGGTATGGAATAATCCTAACATCTGTACCATAGCACTGACCCCATCCTTACATCAACCATCGTCCCCAACCCCGCCTACTCACACAGCCACCACCATGCAGGGCCTTGGCAAAATGCCCACCAACATCCTCTGGTGGCCCTGCCCTCGCTGGTGATGCCACACACCACACCAGGTCCCCCCAGGGTCCTCCTGTTCTGTCAGCCAGAAGCGCATAAACCCTCAAGGCTGTCCATGTAAAGCAGCAAAGACTAAGCGACCTGGCCAGCCTGCCACAGACCTGTTATATTTCTGGAAGCACTTTCAATTGGACCTCTGATCTTTCCCATGTCACCCTTGGCAGCGAGACAGCCTTTCCCACTCACCGGGAGTATAATGTCCTCCAATGACCATCCATCCCCTTACATACAACCCTCACATACAACAGGAAGGGAACAACATGAAGGGAATCTACCATATCTACTTTTGTATTTCGCAGTGGATGTCAAGTCTATTTTTGTGCTATGAAGTGTGATAATATTTGTTCAGCTAATAAAATTCACAGACAATACCCGCATTTCCTTAATGAATGTAGAGAAGGATCACGTGCAAAGAACATTGACATAGGCTAAAAAGGGTGTAAACGAAAACAAAGCGTGACTTGGTTAACCTTATTGTCCTGTGCATGTGCTCCATGGCCTTGCTAATGGCTTTGTAGTTTATTCTAATCCCATCTTCTTCTGGTGACTCAGAAATGTTTGCTTGTAGTATTAGCTAAGAGGACAAGTGTCCAGGTAATAGTGTCTTGATAAGAAAACACATGCACAATACTATCAATCTGATTCAATGAGACCACGAATTTACCATTATGGCAGGCAGTGTTTTGACTAGACAATCATTTGGCCCTATGCCTAGAAGGCATCTATCTACACATCCTTGATTCATCGAATGTCAAGTAGACAGGGCGCAAGGAGACAAGGCAGGCAACCCCCCACGTAAAATGGATTAACGTCGTAGCCACATCCCAGACCGCAAGGGACACTAGGCAGTACAATCTCTGAAAAACCGACTCCAGTCACATTTTGTGAATAGTTTTACTTACATACCTTGAGGAGACTGAAAATACGCCATCGCTGCGTAACCGCTGTACCCAAATACGCCAAACCGATATATTCATTATAGTGATTTAAGTCCCACTGAAGAGTAATGTGCAGCGCTACAGTGGATTGCGTACCCCGAAGCTGCTGCCAAAGTCGCTTTACTTCATTCAGTGGACACTGATGCTAAACTGAATAATTGTTATTGCGTAAAACCCTTTTTGTACTCTTATAATAAGTCAAATAAATGTTTCCCATTGTCTAGGTATGTGACTGTATGCGTAGCCTATCAATAGAAATACGTTTAATTTAAAATAGATGGGACTCACCCTGCCCACATAGAGCTCGTCCAGACTACAGTCAATCCACTTCTCCACATCCAAGCGTCTTTGGAGCTCCTTTCTGTTGTACTTTACTGTGACCCGTGCTTGCCTCTTCTGCAAGCTAAGCCCCGGGTCCCTACCTGGACCCCTACTCGGGGAATGGACTTTGTTGTTACATCTCCTCCCGACCCGGTTCGCAGCCATATCCACTTCGGGTGACAGACACGTGCAGACTATGGACCAAGGGAGTTAAAGAAGTGCACTATCATTGGTAATAGTAACGCACTGGTGGAGAAATCGGCTATGGGTCCTAGTGCCACACCCATACAGACCGGGTAACTGTTGTGCGCCGAGAGCAATGTTTATTGATTGAGATTAGCTGTAAGGAAGTTCTACACTTTCTGAATTGTGTGACAAGAATTCGCCAGAAATGTGAGTGACTGAGTATTCTGGGGAAATTACAATGACTCACCATCATAGTCACCACTATTTATATTTATTTTGCCTACAAATAGGGAAGCCTATTACCATGGGCAGCAACATTGAGGGCTTTCACTGTTGTAATGTAGTCAACTGGGTCGGACTTCCAACTTCATTGGCTGATCTCTCCAGGTGATCAGCCAATCAAAGAAAGAAGAAAATGAACTACTTCATATTGGAGATGCCTCAATGGCGCTGCCCATCCTGTCACAGACGCTATGACGGCACAGATACAAAGATGAATCCTCTATGTATCTCAATGAGGCCTAGTGCATGGGGTATTCAAATCTTACCCTATGAGGTCCGGAGCCTGCTGGTTTTCTGTTCTACCTGATAATTAATTGCATCATCCTGGTGTTCCAGGTCTAAGTCAGTCCCTGATTAGAGGGGAATAATGGGGAAAAAGCAGTGGAACTGGTTTCATGGTCTAGATTTGATTTTGAGGGGCCTAGTGCTTCACTCTGGATTTACTTTCTATTTTCATTGGTTATTTATATCCAGAAAGAGAATATTTGGTCATTTAAAAGTTATTCATAGACTGTTATACTGTCATGACAATGATATAGTTGAATGCAACACACCCCTAGAGGTTAATAGAGAGGTGGGCCAGCAACTAGTTCAGGGGTTTCCAACCCTGTTCCTGGAGCGCAACCCTCCTGTAGGTTTTCGCTTCAACCCCAGGTGTTACTAACCTGATGTATCTTATCAAACAGCTAATTATTTGAATCAGGTGCACTAGATTAGTGTTGGAGCAAAAACCTACAGGACAGTAGCTCTCCAGGAACAGGGTTGGAAAACCCTGAACTAGATGGTTGCAGATTCAAAACCAATGTCCGAAAGGGAAGAAATAATATTTGGTCCAGCAACGGGAGGGTTACTTGCATCAGTGTCCTAAATGCCATCTCCTGCCGTTGTGCCCTTGAGCAAGGCACCTAAAACTGTGCAGGCGCTCCACTGTGGCTGTCCTCTGCTCCAACCTATTGTTTCTGTCTTCTTTTCTGAAGACTAAGGCAAATGGATCAATCAAGTTGTCTTCTTCTTCTACTACATCCCATCCCCCTGTGCTCAAAAGCCCTGCCTTCATTATAAACACAGCTGCCTGTAGTAGATATGATAATAATGACTATTTACTGATGTACTAAGCCATTTGGTTTTAGGTTATACCCAGGGTTGCACCATGCAATAAACCCTGTTTGCAGCCTACTGACTTATTTACTCATGTCTGTTAGTTTGTCCTTGCTGTAAGCACTGGACTTTGACTCATATCTGCGCACCCCCATTCACACACTCCTAAACAGCAAATGTTTTAACATACCTAATACGACATTGTACCTACTACTAGAGCAGGGGTGTCAAACATACGGCCCGCGGGCCGGAACCGGCCCCCAAGGAGGTTCGATCAGGCCCGCAGGATCATTTGAAAGTGGAAAAAATGCATAAAAGACATGGAATTAATATTTTCAATTCGCAGCAATTCATGGATTATCCGCTAAGGGGCGCACTCTTTCCATCAGAGTAGAAGACAAGCCGCATCACTGAGACAGACTGAAAACAGCAGACGGTATCAATGCGCCATCTGCTGCTTGTTACGACGTTGTTAATACCTTGGTCTCTACCTCTCCGCTACACCCTCATTAGCCAAAATGTCGTTATCCAAACGGAGAAAAGTAGATAAGGAGTGTAGAATTTTCAAAGAAAAATGGACCACGTCCTATTTATTTACAGAGATGCACGGAAAACCTTCGTGCTTGGTGTGTTTGCAACAAGTTTCGGTATTGAAGGAATATAATATTCGACGCCACTACGAGACTCATCACAGCGAAAAATATGACGGCTTGCAAGGACAACTGAGAAGAGATAAGATTAACGAATTGCTGGCGGGTCTGAGGAAACAGCAGTCAACTTTCATCCAGAGCCGAGAAGTCAGTGAAGCAGCGGTAAAAGCCAGCTACCTAATTGCTAGCGAAATAGCATTAGCATCGAAGCCGTATTCCGACGGTGACTTTGTTAAACGATGCATGATGAAGGCGGCTGAACTTGTATGTCCCGAGAAGCGACAAGCTTTTGCCAATATTAGCCTGACGAGGAATACTATAGCAGAGAGGATTTCGGAACTATCGGCAGATTTAGACAGTCAATTGAAACAGAGAGTCAAGTCATTTATTGCATTTTCCGTGGCAATTGACGAGAGCACTGACATCACAGACGTGGCCCAACTGGCCATATTTATTCGAGGAGTTGATGAGACATTGACTGTTACTGAAGAGTTTCTTGAGTTGGTGCCAATGATGGACACCACAACAGCCGAGGACAATATTTTCCTAATGTTCTTGTGCTTCTTTACACCAAAACAAAGGAAAGACATGATATTTTGGTTATTTATAGCAGAGTATGGTATAATTTTAATGGTCCGGCCCACTTGACATCTCCCTAGGCCGTATGTGGCCCACGATGCGAAATGAGTTTGACACCCCTGTACTAGAGGATGCTTGCAGCTGGTATTGCCCGATCACCTTTCCAATCACCAAACACTGGAAAGCATGAACAATGTTATTTCACAACCTTTTATAGTAGACTTGTGACAGGCTTTTATCCTAAATAAGAATTCAAATCAACTTGGCCAGTCTGGTATTTCTCGTACTTTTTGTTACTCTTGCCTGCGCTCTAATGGGGTGACTTACCATGTACACGAGATATCTTTATGGCAGAAGGGCAATGGTGCCATCTTGTGGTATCAAAATAAAATGGATTCACTTTTCTGAGAAGGTAATGAAGACAACCTGTGTACTCAGGTACAGCGTCTGTGTTAGTCTACGACAACAACAGCATAACTAAATTAGTGATTAGATTGAACGAATCCGAAGGCCTAACAAAGTAAATATCTGATACATCTGAACGTCATGAAAAAGAACACAGAAGATGGAACTTTTGAAAATGTTTAACCTAACTTGGTGCGCCTCAGCCGGACGGAACGGGTTGGAACACATTGGCTCTATTCATGACATTTCTCTATTTGCAACGTTCGAAAACGTTTGGCAATTGAACATGGCCTCGCATTATTCCGTGGGCGGGGTAAAGAGCACCTGTCGCTAATTACGGTATATTCAAGACAACAAAAGGAGGTCGTTTCAACAGGGAAGTAGTTTCGCCTACAGCATCTAATCATCTAAGACGAATTGCTACTTCGATCGAGAAAATATTATTTGGAAGACTGTTATTTACTTTGACGGAGAAAAACATGAAACAGGTGTGGAGTGGTGGTCTATTGTTCGTACTGCTCGCGGTACTGGTCCGCGGTCAGTTGGGCGAAGAGAAACAAGGATGCGCTTGGGATGTAGACACTGACAGCGACCAAGGTCTTGACCCAAAATCCCTTGACGCTGGAGCCAGCTATTTGGCTCACCTGCCGGAGATATCAGACAGTAAGGGGTGTCAGGACGCTTGCTGCGGATACCAGGACTGCCAGCTCGCTTTGGTTGGAACCCCAGCGGATGGAACTTCGGAGTGTTTTCTCGTCAACTGCATGAAAGATGGACAGGACGTCTGCGTCTTACAGTCCGATACACAGTTCAAGGTCTACCGCAAAAAGACGCATCCAAAGACTCCAAAAATCGAAGTTGACGATATTAGTGAAGCTGGTGTGCCCAGGGAAGTCAACTCGACAGGTAGGCATATTGATCTTTAGGACAATGACAATTCAGGGGCGTCATTGGCACTAATAGGGACTGCTTTAGCTAAGTAGGCTAGGCTATATCAGCACTTTGTCAATTAATATGCCAACAGCCAATTTTTTTTTGGGGGGGGGGGGGGGGGGGGGGGGGGGGTCAATATGGCTTACAAATTGGGGTCATGTGACAGATTACCATTCCCCAACTCTGTCCTTGTTTTGCAATTTTTATTGAGCTAAGTAGTCATAGTGCAAGATAAGCACTCTAGAAATTCGATTTGATCTGTACTTTAAACTGACTGAAAGGCTAAAGTGAAAAAAATGACTTTTGGACCACCACTCAAGTTTATACAGTAATGTCTCTTTATTTGCTTCTTCCTATACACATTATCTCAGTGGCCACCAGTGCTCATTCTTCTGGATTTCATTCACATCTCTAGATCGATCAATGGTACTGTGTTTGCGTCTCACATACGCAAGCCACTGCTTTGCACACTGTCATACATGTTGGTCATACATTCGTAACCAAGTCAGGTGCGGTTTATGAAGTGGACAAATTAGGAAAGTGGTTTCTGTGCCAGGGGTATTGACTCGCATCCTGTGATGTGGGGGTATTGACTCACACTCCAGAATAGTTCTTGTTTGTCAACTTCACCCAAGTTATTCCAGTGGCGTAAAGTACTCAAGTAAAAATACTTGAAAGTACTACGTAAGTAATTTTTTGGGAGTATCTGTACTTTAGTACTTATATTTGACTACTTTTACATCACTACATTCCTATAGAAAATGATGTACTTCTTACTCCATACATTTTCCCTGACACCCAGAAGTACTCGTTACATTTTGAATGCTTAACAGGACAGTAAAATGGTCCAATTCACACACTTTTATCAAGAGGTCATCCCTACGGCCTCTGATCTGGCAGACTAAACGCAAATGCTTCATTTGTAGACGATGTCTGAGTGTTGGCGAGAAAATTGTACCATTTGGATTGCCTAATAGAAGTGATTTATACTTTTACTTGATCCTTAAGTGTATTTTGACATTTACTTTTGATACTTAAGAATATTTAAAACTGAGTACTTTTGCTCAAGTATTATGACATCAGTGATCTTCAGGTTGGGAAGTCAGAGTTCGAGAAAGAGGCCCGAGTTCCCGACTTGGAATTTCAAAGATTTTTTTTCTCCCCATTTTGCGCTCGTTTTTTCCGAGTTCCCAGTTGTCTTGAACGCACTGAAGTCGGAAGTCAGAGATGTCCGACTTCGCATTTCCCAGTTGTTGTGAATGCGGCAAGAGACTGGGCCAACAAGTCAGCCAAGTTTGCATCTGCAAGATAAGATTGATTGGTGTAAAAGGTGTGGTGGAGAAACTCAGGTCTCTGCTCTTTTGTCATGTTTTGTTTACCCATTCCAGCTCTCATGGTTTCACTCAGTATGTAAATCATTGAGAAATAAAGGCCAGAGAGCTACAGTAGGACTTCTAACTCCTCCTAGAAAGGTGCTTTTCTTTGACAACTAGGCCCTCATACATTTATTTGCTTTTATACTATTTTGTATTGGTGTTAATCATATTTTCATCTTGACTGATGTAGTTCCCGATTGCTACTGAGTATATAAAAATGTCCCCTTTTTTTTTAAAGCATGTAATTTACCCGACAACGGATAGGTTTCCTTGTGAATTGAGTTTATCGTGACCCGCTTCAGTGTTAACCTCTCGTCTGCTCTTCCCTCAGATAAGTGCCGCATGCCCATGGTAGTGGGTTCCTGCCGCGCTGCCTTCCCCAAATACTACTATGACGTCATCAACCAGACCTGCAAGCTGTTCATCTATGGCGGCTGCAACGGCAACAGCAACAACTTTCAGAGTCAGGAGGAATGTGAGGGGGCTTGTAGTGGGGTGACAGGTAAGATGTTGTTCTATCTAGTTGATTTTTCATTTTTGGGGGAAATACTTGTGTATCTGTGGTTTCTCTGTTGGCCCAGCCATGGCGTCACTGCCGAGGGGTTGTCAGTGGAATTCGGCTGTGTCCTTAAGTCAACACAGGCAGTCTGAGGGGGTGGGACACAGCCAGCTGTATGAGAAGGAAGTGACCTTGTGTAAACTAAGTAACAGCGAGAGGGAAGTCTCATGTTACTAACAACCTTCAACAGGGACTGCTGGGGGGCAATTCCATGGTGATAGAATTACGCAAATACTTTTTTAAACATGTATACATTTTACAGGAAGAACTGTGCAGATAGTTTGTTAACAGAAAAAAACAAGGGAGATTTTACTGTAATTCTTTGCATCTGCAGTTCTTCCAGTGAATATAGATATATTCTCTATCTCTCAGCAAAAAAAGAAACGTCCCTTTTTCAGGACCCTCTATTTAAAAAATAATTCATACAAATTTAAATAGCTTCACAGATCTTCATTGTAAAGGGTTAAACACGGTTTCCCATGCTTGTTCAATGAACCTTAAACAATTAATGAACATGCACCTGTGGAACGGTTGTTAAGACACTAACAGCTTACAGACAATTTAGGTCACAGTTATGAAAACTTAGGACACTAAAGAGGCCGTACTACTGACTCTAAAAAACACCAAAAGAAAGATGCCCATGGTCCCTGCTCATCTGCGTGAACGTGCCTTAGGCATGCTGCAAGGAGGCATGAGGACTGCAGATGTGGCCAGGGCAATAAATTGCAATGTCCGTACTGTGAGACGCCTAAGACAGTGCCACAGGGAGACAGGACGGACAGCTGATCATCCTCGCAGTGGCAGACCACATGTAACAACACCTGCACAGGATCGGTACATCCAAACATCACACCTGCGGGACAGGTACAGGATGGCAACAACTGCCCGAGTTATACCAGGAACGCACAATCCCTCCATCAGTGCTCAGACTGTACACAATAGGCCGAGAGGCTGGACTGAGTGCTTGTAGGCCTGTTGTAAGGCAGATCCTCAGCAGACATCACCGGCAACAACGTCACCTATGGGCACAAACCCATCGTCGCTGGACTAGACAAAACTGGCAAAAAGTGCTCTTCACTGACGAGTCGCGGTTTTGTCTCACCAGGGGTAATGGTCAGATTCGCGTTTATTTATTGTCGAAGGAATGATTGTTACACCGAGGCCTGTACTCTGGAGCGGGATCGATTTGGAGGTGGCGGGTCCGTCATGGTCTGGGGCGGTGTGTCACTGCAACAAGCTCAGTCCGATGATGCTATCTCAACGCTGTGCGATACTACGAAGACATCCTCCTCCCTCGTGTGGTACCCTTCCTGCAGGGTGACATGACCCTCCATGACAATGCCATACTGCTCATTCTGTGCGTGATTTCCTGCAAGACAGGAATGTCAGTGTTCTGACATGGCCAGCGACGAGCCCGGATCACATCTGGGACCTGTTGGATCCCCCCCCCCCCCCCAGAAGTGTAAGAATGGGATAACATCTCACAGCATGGACTGGCAAATCTGCTGCAGTCCATGAGGAGGAGATGCACTGTAGTATGGCATCTGGTGGCCACACTAGATACTGAATGTTACTTTTGATTTTGACCCCCCCCCCCCCCTTTTGTTCAGGGACATGTTATACCATTACTGTTAATCACACGTCTGTGGAACTTGTTCAGTTTGTCTCAGTTGATGAATCTTATGTTCATATTTAAACATGTAAAGTTTGCTGAAAATAAACGCAGTTGACAGTGAGGACTTCTTTTTTTTTTTTTTTGCTGCTCAGTTTATATACACTGTGTAAATTGCTCAAATTTGTCATGGTGCGTAGTTGTATTGTTTTTCTATCAATGGTTTGAGATTTGAAAGTGAACAATCTGAGTCTTCAGCGTAACTCTGTTACTGTGGAAATGCCCTGGGTTAAAAGACGTGTTGGGATAAGTCAATGTTTTCTCCGTAAGTAGGACTACCTATTTGTTTTTTTTTCTCAACGTCTTACATTTTTGATCATTATTTAATGTGCATTTTATTCATCTCCCGAAGTCAAAACTCCTAAACTGGATTGGGCAGTCAGCATTTTGTCTCGACTAAAACTGCCAAAACACAAGTGATTGTGTCAATACCTTTTCAGCAGGCTTAACTAACTCTCTTGTGTGTCTTTGTCCACACCCCAATGTTATTTAGGTTTTTCATAGCAATCCGTACCGGTTCTATTGTTTCTTTGCTGTAGGGATGGGCAACTTTGATGGAGGTGGGGGCCATCATGGGCTAAATGAGTGACTGACACAACTACAGAAACACTGATGCACGACCTAATTTCGATATGGCGCCTTGTGTATTCTACACTGAACAAAAATGTAAAGAACTGTTCCATATGTATAAGAAGTGCGTTTCTCTCAAATTTTGTGCACTATTAAAAAAATATATGCCAAACAAAAACATTTGATTTCAAAGTGTAGCAAACCATACAACTCTATGCAAAATTAATACATTTACAAGAAAAAGTGAAATTGTGCAGATGCAATGTTTGTTAACAGAATTACGGTGAAATCACCCGCTGTTTTATCCTATTACAAACTTAGTTTGCACAGTTCTTCCTCTAAGTGTGCTTTTGTAAAATGGTCTGTGGAGATTAAGTGGTCCTTGTGGATAGCGTAGCATGGCTTGTAAAATGTAGAAAATCAATGGTATGTTTGGTATGCATTTTAAACTGATAAATCTAATTCTGTTGTCTTTCCCTGTAGGCCTGTTAATCTGTAAACAATCCTCTATTGTTAGAGGGAAGTTTTAGCGTGCATCACTAGTGGTATACTGCACATACTATTGTCCTTTTTTTTTTCTCTTTTTTTTTTTTTAATAGTCAAAAGATCATCTCCTTTAGGTCACACCTCGTCAGTGGTCATACACAGAGCATTAAGCCTCTTGACATGGCAACCTACTGTTAAACAAAGTGGCCCACTCCACCACAGTAACCTCCATCACCGTGCACCCCATGGGGAGACGGGCAAAAATTAATCTGTGGCTTGTGTTCAGGCACACACTCCCTCCACTAGGATCCTGGCAGCATCCTTAAGTCTGTCACATCAGTCCAGCAGGCTACTAGTCCAACTACTGTCTCTGTTTCCAACTATGCTACAGAAGATATAGTAAATTTAACTCAAACGGGTCATTTTAAAGGCTTTTGGAACTGTTCAACAGAACCATGACCATTTTAATGTGAGTCTCTACAGTGTTTGTTATGGGTGTGTCGTGTGCATAGATAGTCTTATGATTGCTTCAGCTTACCCAATGACAAACCGGTTAAGTGACCTCCGTTTGAGGTTTGGCCTGAGCCGTGCACCACATTCTAGCCTCCATTCCATAATAATAAACTGTTCATGATCAGGCTCTTGCAATTGGAGCAAATGCATACAGTACCAGTCAAATGTTTGGACACCTACTCATTCTAGGGTTTTTCTTCATTTTTACTTCTACATTGTAGAATAGTAGTGAAGACAACTATGAATAACACACGTAATCATGTCGTAAGCAAAAAAGTGTAAAATATATTTTTGATTTTTCAAAGTAGCCACTCTTTTCCAAGTGTGCAAAGCTGTCAAGGCATTCTCTCAACCAGCTTCACCTGGAATGCTTTTCCAACAGTCTTGAAGGAGTTCACACATGCTGTGCACTTGTTTTTTTATCCTTCACTCTTCGGTTTGTGATGAGTTGGGCCATCTCAATTGGGTTGAGGTCGGGGGATTCTGGAGGCCACCATCTCTCCTTGGTCAAATAGCCCTTACACAGCCTTGAGGTGTGTTTTGTGTAATTGTCCTGTTGAAAAACAAATTTAGCCCCACCTAAGCGCCAACCAGATGGGATGATTTAAAAAAAAAAAAAAAAAAAAAAAAGTATATATATACAGTTGAGGTCTGAAGTTTAAATGTATTTGGCTAAGGTGTATGTAAACTCAGTTTTTCACAATTCCTGACATTTAATCCTATTAAAAATTCCCAGTTTTAGGTCAGTTAGGATCACCACTTTATTTTAATAATGTGAAATGTCAGAATAATAGTATAGTTATTTATTTCATCTTTTATTTCTTTCATCACATTCCCAGTGGGTAAGAGGTTTACAAACTAAATTAGTATTTGGTAGCGTTTTATAACTTGGGTCAAATGTTTCAGGTAACCTTCCACAAGTTTCCCACAATAAGTTGGGTGAATTTTGGCCCATTCCTCCTGAGAGAGCTGGTGTAACTGAGTCAGGTTTGTAGGGCTCTTTGTTCGCACACGCTTTTCTGTTCTGCCCACATTTTCTATAGGATTGATGTCAGGGCTTTGTGATGGCCACTCCAATACCTTGACTTTGTTGTCCTTAAGCTACTTTGCCACAACTTTGGAAGTATGCTTGGGGTCATTGTCCATTTGGAAGACCCATTTGCGACCAAGCTTCAACTTCCTGACTGTCTAATATGTTGCTTTGGTATATCCACAATTTTCCTTCCTCATGCCATCTATTTTGTGAACTGCCACAAAGCACCCCCACAACATGATGCTGCCATCCCTGTGCTTCACGGTTGGGATGATGTTCTTCGGCTTGCAAGCATCTCCCTTTTTTCTCCAAACATAACGATGATTATGGCCAAACAGTTTTTTTGTTTCATCAGACATTTCTCCAAAAAGTACAATCTTTGTCCCCATGTGCAGTTGCAAACCGTAGTCTGGCTTTTTTATGGCGGTATTGTAGTGACTTCTTCCTTGCTGAGCGGCCTTTCAGGTTATGTCGATTATAGGACTCGTTTTACTGTGGAAAAATATACTTTTGTGAAGATGCTGGTAGAAACAGGTACAAGGTCCTTTGCTGCTGTTTTGGGGTTGATTTGCACTTCGCACCAGAATACGTTCATCTCTAGAAGACAGAACGCGTCTCCTTTCTGAGCGGTATGACGGCTGCGTGGTCCCATGGTGTTGATACTTGCGTACTATTGTTTGTACAGATGAATGTGGTACCTTCAGGCGTTTGGAAATTGCTCCCAAGGATGAACCTGACTTGTGGAGGTCATTTTTTTCTTCTCCTGCGGTCTTGGCTGATTTCTGTTGATTTTCCCATGATGTCAAGCAAAAAAGCACTGAGTTTGAAGGTAGGCCTTGAAATGCATCCACAGGTACACCTCCAATTGACTCAAATGATGTCAATTAGCCTATCAGAAGCTTCTAAAGCTATGACTTAATTTTCTGGAATTTTCCAAGCTGTTTAAAGGCAACTTCTGACCCACTAGAATTGTGATACAGTGAAATAATCTGTCTGTAAACAAGTGTTGGAAAAATGACTTGTCATGCACAAAGTAGATGTCCTACCTGACTTGCCAAAACTATAGTTTAACAAGAAATTTGTGGAGAGGTTGATAAACAAGTTTTAATGACTCCAACCTAAGTATATGTAAACTTGCGACTTCGTGCGTGTATGTGTAAATATACACTTTAAGTTGACACCAGATTTGACATGCATAAACTTCACCTGTTGGTTCTCATGGGTCCTTTACATGGAAGTGCCCAACAAGAAATTCCACATTCTTCTATTTAAGGCGTCAGTAAGTCTGAATTATGGCTGGCTGCTTGTTTAGACAGGAAATGGCTGTAATTCAGGTTTTTTAAGAATACAAATTGCACTCTAATCCACTATCGCTCTTTTCTTTTACTTTTTTTTTTAATGGGTTGTAGTGTTTCATGAACAGCTGTTGCTAATATTAACAGGAAGAAGCCACAGCTGATGAAAGACCCTTGCGTTTTCCATGTATTAATCACTTCATTATCAACCGATACACCGTTTTACAGTAAGGTTAAACTGTGAGTCAACGTGCTTTTGTTCAGTTAATGGCTTTCATGGACCATCACTTTCTCAACAGGTGCTGTGCTGCTGTCCAAGGACTCGCCCATGCGGAGAAGAATGGCTATGCCTGCCGACGATCAAGGTAACACGTAGTACTATTTACCATCACCTATTTTAAACGCTTTCTTTCGCTGTAGTAAAACTGGTAATATCATACAGCATCTCTTGGCTGGTGTCTGCTTTTAAAAGGCAAAATGTCATGATCCTCAACATTAAAACACAACTTGACTGATATGTATAATGTCAACTACTTGTGAGACCTGAGGGGGTTCTCGATAAATCAGTGAACAGTTCCACATTCCTCAGTCCTTCCGTAATGTGTACATCTCCGCTTATCTGTTTAACACACTTCAAGTCATAGGTCATGTTAGGAAGCCTCATACAGTGCATTCTGGGAAAGTATTCAGAATCCTTGACTTTTTCCACATTTTGTTACATTACATCCTTATTCTAAAGTGGATAAAATAAACTTTTCCTCGTCAATCTACACACAATACCCCATAATGACAAAGTGAAAAAAAAGGTTAAAACAAACAGATACCTTAATATCATTAGTATTCACACCCTTTGCTATGAGACTTCAAATTGAGCTCCGGTGCATCCTGTTTCCATTGATGTTTCTACAACTTGGAGTCCACCTGTGGTAAATTCAATTGACTGGACATGATTTGGAAAGGCGCGCGCACACACAGCTGTCTAAGGTCCCACTGTTGGCAGTGCATGTCAGAGCAAAAACCAAGCCCTGAGGTCGAAGGAATTGTCCGTAGAGCTCAGACAGGATTGTGTCGGCACAGATCTGGGGAATGATACCAAAACAAACATTTCTGCAGCATTGAAGATCCCCAAGATCAGTGGCCTCCATTCCTAGTTTGGAGCCACCAAGACTCTTCCTAGAGCTGGCCGCCCGGCCAAAGTGAGCAATTGGGGGGGGGCGTGCCTCTGTGGAGATGGTTGTCCTTCTGTATGGTTCTCCCATCTCTGCAGCACTCCACCAATCAGGCCTTTATACTAGCGTGGCCAGACTGAAGCCACTCCTCAGTAAAAGGCACCTGACAGCACATTTGGAGTTTGCCAGAAGGCACCGAAATAATCTCAAACGATGCGAAACGAGATTCTCTGGCCTGAATGCCAAGCATCACGTCTGGCGAACCTGGCACCATCCCTACGGTGTAGCATGGTGGTGGCAGCATCATGCTATAGGGATGTTTCAGTGACAAGGAGACTAGTCAGGATTGAGGCAAAGTACAGAGATCCTTGATGACAACCTGCTCTCGACCTTCGACTGGTTCACCTTCCATCAGGACAACGACCCGACGCACACAGCCAAGACAACGCAGGACGGGCTTCGGGACAAGTCTCTGAATATCCTTGGGTGGCCCAGCCAGAGCCCAGACTTGAAAACAATCTAACATTTCTGGAGAGACCTGAAAATAACTGCAGCGACGCTCCCCATCCAACCTGGCGGCTTGAGAGGATCTCCAAAGAGGAATGGGAGAAACTCCCCAAATACAGGTGTGCCAGGCTTGTAGCGTCATACCCAAGACTCGAGGCTATAATTGTTGAAGCACCTTTGGCAGCAAAGTACTGAGTAAAGGGTCTGAAATAATTTCCTTTATTTTAATACATTTGCAAAAATGTCTAAAACAGTTTATTCTTTTGCTTTGTCCATTTTGGGGTGTGGATTTTTTTTTTTCTCCCTCAATGTAATACGTTACAGCCTTATTCTAAAATGTAACAGTGGAAGAAGTTAAGTGGTCTGAATCTTTTCCGTGTGCCTTCGGAAAGTATCAGTGTGAACAAGGCCTAAGAGCTTTTCACACCTGGAATGCGCAACATTCAGGGCTTGTGAAATTATACTCAGGATAAATATAAGCCTTCCACAACCATAAGACCCACTAATTTTATTATTGTATCTAAATCGTTTATCATTTAACCCCCTCCCCCCAATAATCACTATCTGGCTTTCAAGTCTCTATGAAAAAATAGCATTTTTGTAAAAGCAAAAAACCACCAGAACCATGCATAATTGAACAGCATGCTAGTCTGTCCACTTTGTTCCCTTCTCTCCGTCTCCAACTGTTTGAACAGCATGTTAGCCTGTCCACTTTGTTCACATGTTGAAATCAAGTAGCCTACCTTGTGTTTAATGCTTATTGCACATTTATTGTTAAACTAGGTGTCAAGTCTGTTCAGTCTTTGGCTAACATGTGTGGTGCAATTTCATTGCCAACAGATTATATTTTAGTCCCATGTTTTATTTTCTAACGCACACATTTAATCATTTGAATTCATAAATTGTATTTCATAATTTAAAACTTTGGTGAATATTGCCTTCAGTTTAAATTCAATTTCCATTACTTATATTACCGTACCACCTACTGATTCCCACTCGCTCACTTCCTCCCATTGGTAACTAACACTTCTCACCTTCAACAAACCCCAACAGGCCTCCCTACCCAGCAACCCCTCTTACATTTACTTGTCTTTCCAGTGACTGTCATCGCTGGCTCTAAGGGAAGGAAAGGATCTGATGCTGACAAACCTACAGATCACAAGAGCATTGAATATAAAGGTAACTGGATAGTCACTACTCTTTTTGGCTTTTGTCTAGCTCCTTAAGGTTGACGTTCTATGTAAACCATTCTCCCTGCACGGTGTAGTTTGCTGTTCTGGGATCGGTCTCAAGCGTCCTTCCAGATGTGATAGCCTTTATCACAAGTTGAGGTCTGCAGGTTTGAGATCAGTTATTTTATTTTAAACGGTTTCCTTTTGCACCTTAGTACAAAACAAAAGCACACACTAATAACAAACATATGAAATGAAGTATTGCTTAAGCAAGACACGGGACAAGAATCTAGCAAAAATGACTTACTGACTAGGAACACTTTGTCATTGTATTCACAATCAGACTGACACCACATCTTGAGAAATCTGCAGGAGGAGTTAGTCCTGGGGGGAAACAAATATATTTTCCAAGTTAAGGGGGGGTTGGTGACTTCAATTCTGTGAGGATAATTATTATTTTTTGCAGCCACCATTACAAACATCAAAGTCTGTTCCTCATAGGACGATCTTAGAACAGACGCTGAGCAGCCGAAGAGGGCAAGTTCTGCGTCAGGGTCAATAGCCCCCTCTAAAACCTTTTTGAATAGCACTCAAAGATGTTCCTCCATAAATGAAGTAGGGGGCAGAGCCTAAAATTATGAGTTAATGAACCCTCTGAGGCTTTACATTTGTGACACAGTGGGGAGAATTTACCCCCAGGTCTATCACTTGGCTTTGGAGTAATGAAGTCTATGCAAAACTTTATTGTATCAATTGATATCTGACATTCATGGAACAGGAGTGAATTGGTCATGCACTACTTTAAATGGTATCCTCTCTAGCTCACTTGCTATAATATTATCTGAGATGCATATGAGATCACTTTCACCCATTTTAATGAATAGCCAGAGTTTACCAAATTAATTGAATTAAGTCTCGTCGGTTAGGGACAGAGGCTCTGTCTGTGGTATAGAAGCACATCGTCTGCATATAACGAAATGCGGCTTTTTGTTTCCTAATTTAAGACCTTGGATATTAGGATGCTTCCTTATTTGTATAGCCAGGGGTTCAGGGGCGACAGCAGCCAGCTAAGTGGGGAAACCCTGCTGGACAGGGCTATGTAGTTCAAAGGGCCTAGATGTGTCGCTGTTGGGCAGGCAGAGCATTTTGACCCAGGCGATTAAATAAGTCGCCAAATCCAAACCTAGTGAGCGCTTCGCATGTATGACCATTCTATTTGGTCACACGCTTTTTGAGCATCTAGCTATTATAATAGCCGCCTTGACACGCTTCCCATGATTTGCGTATAGAATGTTAAGCAGCCTGCGCACATTAGAAAAATAACCTGCCAGGGATAAACCCGGTCCGATCTGGATGAATAATGGTTGCATGTTTGTTTAACCTATTAGCAAGTACTTTGTTGATACGTTTAAAAAAAATCTAAATTAAGCAATGCTATCGGTCTAAAATTTGCGGGATCTGTTACCTCTCTGCCTTTAAACAAGGCAAATATTGGCTTCTTACAATGATTTCGGCAAAAGTAATTTTCTGTTGAATCAGTAAACATCCTGAGTAAGAGGGGAGCGAGAGCTTCACTGAACGTTTTATAAAATTCACAGCCGAAACCATCAGGGTCTGCAGCCTTTCCAGGGGGGAGAGCTTTTATTGCCTCTATTTCTTCTATTGTGAAATTTGAGTTTTGGTCGCTATCAAGTTTTTGCAGGCTGACGCATCGCATCTGGAAAAATATAACTGATTCTTTGAAGCAGTTTATCTCTTTAGGATCTGTCAGCAAGGTGCCCGCCTTAGACCTGATTTGTATGGATTGTTCGATTTGCCTGTGTACCGTTTAGTTGTCTAGCGAGCTACCTTTCCGGTTTGTCCCCTAGTTCAAATTGTTTTTGTCTCAGCTTTACTAGATTACTGACCTGAGAACCAATAATAGAGTTGTATTCATATTTTAACATCAAAATATTGTTGTAGTCAACCTGAAGTTCTGGTTGTCTCCAAAGCTGGGAGTTATTTTTCTATCATGTGATTCCCTGTTTTTGTCACTCATATATGAAATAATGACCTCATAAAACGCCAACTGTAATTCTGTTTTGGCGAAGAGGGACAACGTAATTGGACTGGTCACTTAAGAATCTATGGTATTTTGAATTGAGCACTTTGGGTATCATTTTGCTGTCGATTCTAGAATAAGACAGACTGCTCATTCTACTCTGTGGGATGTTGCAGTCTCTTCAGATGTCCACTAGATTCCTGGATTTGTTTAGATTATTTAGTACCTGGACACGGGTGAAATTTTGTAGAGTCTGTGTAGACAGGTTGTCACGATATGGATCAAGGTAACAATTAAAATCGACTCCGATTAGTGGAATTAAGATCTGGGAGTAAATAAAAAAACATTAGAAATGTGGCTTGTCAATGTTTGGGCCATAGACATTCAATAGGGTGACCGGGAAAGAGTTAATGTTGTACCTACTGTGTGGGTTTGTGGACAAGAGTTAAAGAGCTGTTATTACAAAAGAATAGCAACACCTCTTGCCTTGGAAGAGAAGGGTGTTTAATAAATTTGAGAAATTCAGTTGGATCTGATGCTGCTGTCTGGCAGCACAAAACACAGTAACAGACGCCAGAGAAACCCACCCTCCCCACTACTCCAAATTAAGCATTGTTCTCCCCATCTCACGTATAATGTTGACTGCTGTGCATGATGGCTAGAACAGATCATTACTACGCTAGCAACAGTCAGACTTAACAGTCCTCTCCGCGGTTGCTGGATTTTTTTTGTATTACTTTGCCGCTTTTATGAATAAACAGAATCCACTGTTCAGTCAATATTCCAGAAATTTGTGGCCAGTGGATTTGCTGTCGTTTTGACACGTAGCGTGCAGCGTCTTCGGGCTTGGTGAAGGCTCCTGTCATGGCGTTGTGATTAAAATGCAGGCTGTATTTCACCTCCGCCTCATGGTCTGCATCACAGCAGAGAGTCAAGAGGCAGAATGCAGAACGTTGCTCCATCACCTCCACCGTGTCGTTGGGGAAGATTGGAACCTTTTGTATTCCATTTCTCCCTGTTGTGTAATGAGCTCCTTTTCCTGAAAGCTATGTACCCTTGCAATTATGGTGTGTGGCTTGGCACATGATGAGCAGTGTTGTAAATTATTTTACAATACTACTAAACATTGTGTTTTTTTTGCAGGGGTGAACTTGTAAAACGGTAAATTAAGATTTCAAAATTTGTGTCGAAGAGATATGAAGGAACGCTTCTACCTCATGCGCGCTAGTGCCCCACTTCTGAGATCCGTACTGAATGTCCTCTGATCTTCCTGTCTTCCACAGATGCTTGCATGGTGCCCTCGGACTCAGGCCCTTGCCGTGCTGCCTTCAATATGTTCTACTTTGACCCCAGCACTCGCTCCTGCCAGTCTTTCATCTACGGTGGCTGCCAGGGAAACGGCAACCGCTACGACACACTGGACGAATGCATGGCCCGGTGCACTGGAGAGCACGGTAAGAATTGTTTTCCATTTTGTTGCGTTAGTGGGATTAAAATGGATTTAGTTTTGTTATTGATCAACACAATGCTCCATAGGTCAGTGAAAAGAAAATTCTGCAAATGTAAACAAAGTAGTTGCAATAATATATGTATTTTAGGCAAGCTTAAATTATGGGTTAAATATGGCTTAGCAAATCACAAGTTACATGGACTCTGTGTGAAATAATGAGGGTTGACATGATTTTTTTAAATGACTACCCCTTCCTCTGTCCCCCATACATACATCTGTAAGTTCCCTCAGTCAAATATTTAATTTCAAGCACAGATTCAACTTCATAGAGAGGAGCAGTGATTGGTAGCTGGGTAACGATAACGAATCAGACTTTGAATATCTCTTTTAAGCAGGGTCAAGTTCATCATTAGGGTGTGGATTATGTATTAAATCACCCAGACACAGAGTCATACTTAACTGAGCTGCCGGACAGGAAGGAAATGTCACCATGAGGCCATTAGTGATTTAAAACCACTACAGAGTTCAATGGCTGTGAAGTGAGAACTGGGGTAGATCAATAACATCAATAACATTGGCCGAAATGCAAAGCCTTATGTTTGGGTCAAATCCAACACAGTAACTGACGCCTTATTTTGAGGCATGACAGGGAAAATCTACTTTACACCAGACACTGGGAGAGTAATTCACATTTCAGCAGGACAATAACCTACAACACAAGACCAAATCTACACAGGAGTTGTTTACTAAGAAGACAGTGAATGTTCCTGAGTGGCCAAGTTTCTGTTTAATTTAAATCTGCTTAAAAAAATCTGACACTACTTGAATTGCTGTCTAGCCATCATCCCAAACACCTTGACAGAGCTTGAAGGATTTCGAAAATAATAATTGGCAAGTATTGCGCAATCCAGGTGTGCAAAGCTCTTAGACTTACCCAAGAAGACTAACAGCTGTAATCGTTGCTGCCAAAGGTGTTTCTAACATGTTGACTTAGATTTTTTGTAGTGGCTATAGTGATCTCTCTTTTCTGATTCCATAATTTTCACAGGTGAGCAAGGGCAACACAATGGCCTTAACCGCATGACACCAGGTAAGCTAACCTTAGTTAGGTTCTAGGCTAGTTGTGAGGTTTAAAGGGGCATGTTCCAGTGGGTGTGACATGGCAAAACTTAACAGTTCTGAATACAGCTTCAGGAGAGTCTAGAGGTTTTGTTTTAAAGTTTGTTTTGGGTAATATATGAACTTGGCTTGAGCGAGCTACAATGGCTTGCACAAGGAGCAGGGGCCAGAGGCAGCTTGAGGTACAAGTACACCCCCTGGACAGCAGGTTAGTTTATCACAGGGCATTACTGCCAATCTATCTCCTTAATCCTGAGTGCCAAGCAGAGACGCATCAGGTGCCAATTTTAGTCTTTGGTATGACTCGTCTGGGGATCAAACTCTTAACATTCAAATCTGAGTGCCCAAGCCACTGCATTGACCTCAATCAATCAATCAAGTTTATTTTATATAGCCCTTCGTACATCAGCTAATATCTCGAAGTGCTGTACAGAAACCCAGCCTAAAACCCCAAACAGCAAGCAATGCAGGTGTAGAAGACCTCATTGATAAATGAGACTGTTATAGGTAACGTGATGCGAAACCAAAGAGTCATCATGAACAACTGAAAGAGACACTGAGTGTACAAAACATTTGGGACACAACACTTTCCTAATTGAGTTGCTCCTCCCTTTGACCTCAGAACAGCCTCAATTTGCCAGGGCATGGACTTTACAAGGTGTCAAGCGTTCCACAGGGATGCTGGCAATGTTTACTCCAATGCTTCCCACAGTTAAGTTGGCTGGCTGTCCTTTGGTTGGTGGACTATTCTTGATACACACGAGTAATTGTTGCATGTGAAACCCAGCAGCGTTGCAATTCTTGACACAAACTGGTGCGCCTGGCAGCTACAACCATACCCTGTTCAAAGGCACTTGAATATTTTCTTGCACAATCAGTCTCTGAATGACGCACACATACAAAATCCATGTCTCAAGGCTTAAAAATCCATATTTAACCTGTCGCCTCCCCTTCATTTGCACTGATTGATTGAAGTGGATTTAACGTCAAGGGATTATGGCGTTTTCCTGGATTCACCTGGTCAGTTTGTCCCGGAAAGAGCAGTTGTTCCTAATGATTTGTACACTCCTTATGTATTTATTTGGACAGTGAAGCTACACCTTTTAATTTGGCTCTGTACTCCAGCATTTTGGATTTGGGATCCAATGTTTCAGTGACAGTACAGCCAGATTGTCACCATTTTATGAGGAAGTTTTACTGTTTAGAAATGAAAGCACTATGTATATCTTGTTCCCCCCCCCCCACCCCCATTTTTATGGTGTCGTAAGTATTTTGACAAATGAACTTGTGTTTTGATGTAATCAAGTGTAGGCTTTGGTCCCATTATTCCTAGCATCCAATGACTACATAAAGCTTGTGACTCTACTTGTCTGCATTTGGACAATTCCAAGATAAAAGTGATGCTAAGACTCCTATTTCACTTTAAAATGCATGTCAAACAAAAACCAATGATTGCAAAGTTAAACTAACTACACACTTCTATGCACATGGACTAGTTTTAACAATTTCCACTGAAAACGTTAAACAAATTTACTTGAAAGGTGCAGATGCAAAGTTTTGTAACACAATGATGGCACAAACTGTCATTCTCAGCAAAAAGCTGTATATAAGCAACCTATTTCACACCGGTCTGCACGTTTTAAAGTTAGAAATGCAATTCAATCTTAAACGGTGGAAGACTGGTTACGACCGGAATTCTTCCCATTCAAGTCTATGGACATTGAGATGCATTGGGATTTATGCAGATATGGTTGTAGTGTGCAAAGTATTAGTGGTATCAAAAGGTTTGTCAAGCTACCGGACCAGTGGCAGTCTGGACATTTTGTTTTGGTGTTGTAGCATCAAAACCGTAAAAGCTCATGTGCTACAGCAGAATATAGAAAGTATAATTACCAACCTTTTCTAAAGTTGTGCTTTGCTTTCAGGAAGCACACTTATGTATGTTTCTGAAAACAAACGTTATTGTGTATGCTACCATGATTACGGATAATTATGAATGAATCGTGAATAATGAGAAACTTACAAAGGCATAAAGATCATGGCTCCAAGATGTGCTAATCTTCCACATTACCAATAACAGGGGAGGTTAGCACTTTTGGGGCTATGATCATGATTCGTAATTATTGTAGCATCCACAAATGTAGCAGTGTTTAGTAACATATTCTTACTTGCAGTAAGTAACTCATCTCTAACACAACCCCAAAAAACTGCAAGTTTGTAGAGTCAATATGGGACCAAATAGTACACTTTTGATTACTTTAATATGCATATAATTCAATTTCTCCAAATACTTAGCAGCTTCAAATGGGAGGGATGCGATGATATTTCTAAACAGTACAACATATTTATGAAAATACCCTCAAATAAAAGTAATGTACTATTGCCTCATAAAACATTTTGCTCAAATGCAGGAGTTTAGAGCCAAATTTAAGCTTAAACTTTCCTGTCCAAATAAACACGTAAGGGAGTGTACTTAAAGTAAATGCATCATCCTTCCCCTCCAGGGTTCTTCCTGGTGACCGCGCTGGCAGTGACTTCAGCTCTGATCCTGATGGGTCTGATCGTCATCACCATCCGGCGCTCCAAGCTGCAACGTGGCCACCGCCACCTCGGTGACAAGGAGGACCTGCTGCCCTACGAGCAGCTGTTTGAGGAGCAGCTGCCCGAGGAAGCGCTCCCAAAAGTGTGCACCGCACCATGAGGGAGCCTGCTCCTGTGTGGCTCCATGGAGCCACAGTCGCCTCACTCTACTGTCACTTTCCATTCCACAAATATCACTGTCCCGGAATGCCTGCATCTGTTGGTTGTCAAGGGATGTATTCAGATATGATGGGAAGTTGTTTAATTGTGGCTTTTTATCCAAATAGCCACTGTACTAATTATGTAGATACAGTGATACATGCATGCCTGAGCGGTGTTTAGGTTTGGGGTGTAGTGAGTGATTTAGGCCTATGCTTGACATTTTCAGATCATAGTGAATTTCTGCTGCTGTCATTTTACTTTGTTTATTTAAAAGGGAAAGACTTTGACGCGTGGTCTCCCGGACACAGATTACGCCTAATCTTGGAGTTAAACTCAATTGAGACTCTCCATTTTTAAAATGCTTTTTAGTCCAGGGTTAGGCACATCAATGGGTCTGGGAAACCTCGCTTGAATGTGGTTTTTAAACCCCTTTTTGTAAACAAGTTAATGAACATACTGCTATACTATGTTTACTGTGAGATGTTATTTTGTACACCCTATATTCAGTGGCAAGATTGCCTTTTTAAAATATAATTAAGTCAATTTAATGAACCAATAACCTATTTCATGTAATATTTTACTTACAGTTTAAGAGATGCACATCATTTCGATCATAAACATGACATAACTGTTATTTTCATGACTAACACTAATACGAAACAGCTCCATATAGAATTTAAATGTTCAGTATCTTATTGTGGGATTTCCGGTTCTACCTGTAGCTCTGCAGCAGTGAGCTGGATGATGTCAACACTGCGTCATCTGTGTTAACTACTGACTGTGTTTAATAAAGTACTGGTGCTTGGTTGATGGCTGAATATCTCTTTATAAGCACTTTTGTACAGTGCAAATTGAGTCACTTAAAATAATTAAAGGAGAATAATACATTTATAAATAAGTAGTAAATGGATACCTTTCAGAATGGTCAAACAGTGGACAACTGAAAGCGCCCTAGGTAAAAGCAGTAATGTATGTCCATATTTTTCTTAAGTGTCCAATTTGTCAACTCACTCCCATCTGCATTCGTATTGCTACAGATTGGAGAGGACAAGGCTGGACGGTTTCTTTTTCTTACCTCTAGAGGGCAGAAGTGACCATGATGCATACTCGGTATCTTCCTGGTGAAGAGACTGATATTTGTGGGCACTCCTTAAACTGATCTTATTAGTACAGTTTATGCGTAGTGTAGGATTCAAATGTTTTCTTCAACACTAGTTATGGTATTTCATTAAGTGATTTAATTTACATCGAAACATCCTATTCAAAATTATCATAGTAATGTAGGTTCTCATGCAATTTGTTTCACTGTCAATTTATTTGCACATTTCATCGCCATGCAAAAGGACTCAAGTTAAACTAAGAGTTTTACTTGATGTGGTTTTGTAATAAAATGTAGGAATTAGCTTAACATTTTCATCCCGCACCAATTCTAAAATGACCTAGCTAATTGAGCAAACTTAATTCCCTATTAATCTGTTCAAGGCCTGGGAAATGTTAAGTGATAAAGTAGGTAGTGTGGGTGTGGTCATGCAGGGTTCTGTGTTGTGTTCTTGGCTCTTTTTCAATTCATTTTTCTCGATTCCTTGCACCCTCTCACCACAATCCATTGGAGAACAAGGTACAAGTGGAGGGACTTTGGACCTTTCCGAATACGGTTGAGAAGGAGGCGAGGCGATAGGATGCGTGGAACCACAAGACAAATTGAGAGAGCCCCGGTGTAACGTTCACCTTCCTCTCCCGTTCCTTCCTGCTGAAGAGACTCAATACGAAGCAGCTGGCCTCCTTGATGTTGTGTCCTTGGGTACTAAAGTGCTCTGCTTTCGCTGAGCTCTAAAATGAGGCCCTAAAGACCAAATGATTAGCTCATTTCCCAACCATGTAAATCCTCCCACGCACACACACACACACTCTCATTATTAGTCAATGAGATTCAAACTAATTTCCATAAACAGTCAAACATAATGATCATTTTAGTTGTGCCCTGGCTCTGACACAAAACATTAAGGTAACTGATGGCCAAAGAGGATGGTAGGAATGAGAGGAGAATGGGATAGATCGAGAAAGTACAGGGGAGGGTTCGCGATACGGATGTTGGGTGGACCAGAGAGACTTCAAGAGCAGAACTCCAACAGCGCAGCATGGGGGATAATGTTTATAGAGAGCCTGTAACCCTCACTCACTGTCTGAAAGCAGATACACTGGACACTGCCCACCCCTATAACTCTCACTGACTGTCCAAGGTAAATCCATAGGACACTGTCAGCCCTGCTCCTACAGTCTAATCCTTCTCTCCTCTCCACAGCATGCCCCCAGGCCCAAAACCCGTAACTCTCGTCCTGCAGTTCCAGTGGTGTTCACTATGTGGGGCTTTGTTTGGCCCGATGTGTACCCTGGCCTTGGTAACCTATCTCTGTGTTGTTGTCAGTGCCTGTGGTCATCTGTTTTCAATCCGGTGTTGGTGTAATTGTGCTTGTTTAGCATGACCCCCCCCCTCCCCAAACCCTAACCCCCCCACCCCCTGTACACCTCCACCCCTCACCAGCTGCCTGACAGATTTGAGGGATGCTCTGCATTCCTGGGGGTATAAGTGGGAGTGTGATCTCTCCCTTTTCCCCTTCTCCAACACACATTGAGACATGTGTGTGTGTCGGGGTTTGTGTGTCAGGAAGTTATAGATGGTGGGTTTGAATGGGTGAAGGAGGGTGTTTGTCTGGTTGGTATTATGTCAAGTAAAAGTGAGTCTGTTTGTGTGTGTACGTGTGTCTGTGTGTAAGCTCTTCATGCCCAGGGACACCACAGTCTGTCCTCATACTCCTCCCGATAGAGCCCCCCCCCCCCCCCAGCAGCGTAGGACCTCTAACCGTGGACCAGTTTACCTCTCTAAGGAGAGTGTCCCACACCTTGGGTACTTCCCCTCCCCTCCAGCCCTCTCCCACCCATCACCAGGTCTTTAGCAGGCTGATAACAGAGCCCTAAAACTCCACAGAGCCAACCATAAGAACTGAACCCAAATCAGCCATGCCAGAGAGGAGGAACAGAGGAGAGAAAGAGAGAGGGACAAAAAGGGAGGAAAGACAGAGGGAACTAGAGGGAAAGCAAGAGAAAGAAAGTAGTGGGGTGAAGGCTAGGAAAGAATACTTCTCCACTAAGTATGATGTCATGACTTTGGCTCTCTAGAGCGTGGAGGGAAGGTCCGAAAGGGGAGTTGATATCTTGGCAGTAAAGGGGACTGAAATCCGAGTGACCCCGACTAAAATTGAAAGCAGTTGCGAATCCTCTGGAGGGCCGAAGTTTTTGCGATCCAGACTCTGCTCCCAGTTCCCACGACACCAACCGACCTCCACTTCTCTTTTTTTGATCCACTTCCCCTCTATTTTCTCTTTCTTTCTCTCATTCTTTCGTTGGTCCCCGTGCCTATAAATGGGAAGTCTGGTGATATTTTGGACCGCCGGCCATGACCAGTCACACTTAAAAAGGTCAAATGAAGAGGGGGATGGTTTCACTGGGTAGTAGATGCTTATAAAAAACAGCCTTGAGAATGCTAAAATGGCCATGAAATGGAAAATACATTTGGCGGATGATTTAGGCGATGGTGAGGTGGCTAGACTACACCATGTCCTTTGACCCCTCTTTTCCTCCAAACACTTCCTGGTATGTGGCTCTATTTCACTGATGATTTGTTTTTGTGAAAGTGTGAGAGAAAAACCGAGAGCAGTATGATGATGAAGGGAATGTGTGGAGGAGGGAAAGTGTTGTCAAAGAAATATGTCGGGCAAAGTGTTGGTGGGTTTATACATGTTTATAAATCGTTTATCAGTCGTTCATCCCTCCGAGGTCATGAGAACCTCTCAAGCATAAAACAAGATTGACAAGATACAAGATATGTAATGTCAATATACTAATAACAATATATGCCATTTAGCAGAATCTTTTATCCAAAAGCGACTTAGTCATGCATGCATACATTTTACGAACGGGCACCGGGAATCGAACCCACAATCCTGGCGTTGCAAGTGCCATGCTCTACCGAGTCCATGATGGTAAAGTGTTGCGAATGGCTATTCAGTGTATTTAACAGTATCCAATGAAATATGTGGCTATGCCTACACAAAGAGGTACAGTGCGTACTTGTGTATGTTCTCCCAACCTCTTCATTTGGCACGCCCATTCTACGATAGAGTGCCGTAAAACATTTTGATCTGTCTTCTAATGCAGACAGAATGCTAAATGCCTCCAGACTCCGTGTTACATCAGGGATAAGTTTATAACCTATTGTTACCTTGAGATGAAGACCAAATGGTACTTGATGGCTGTACATCTCCCTTGCCAGGACAACAGACCAATCAGGGCCTTGTATCTACTGCGAGTTAAAGCCAGGTGAAATCTGTGTGGTATTCCTCATGGTAGCCAAGTCGATGTGTGTGGTAAACTTTACAGGCAATTAACTGTATTTATGACATTAGAGGAATGTGAGAGAGGTGTTCTCTCAAGCGAGCAGCTATTCACCTCCGAGGTAGGATTCTTCAGTTTGATGTCAAACCTGAGGGAAGTTAAACTGTTTTAAGGTCATTTCAGTTGTGGTGAAACTGAACGACTTGGACTTTTGGCAGAAAGACCCTGTGTGTTATTGCGAGATACAATCATCAGTGTAGAGGAATGTTTTGGTGGCGATTCAAGTATGTAATTAACCGTTAGGTAAACAACGTTGTGCGTAGAGACTCAGAATTAAAGTTGAAGACAAGCACATTTTTACTACAGTCAGTATTTCATTCTTATGGTTTCACCGGTAATGTGGAAACTGTGGTAATACTTTTCATGTAACGACATGATGAGGTGAAATTAGGCCTATGAAACGCTGGCACCCTCTACCCATAATGCTTCTCCTCCTCCTCTCTTGACGTCTTCTCCCAAACACATGTCCGTTGCACCACTTAGACATAAACAAGGAAACACTCTGGAGCGAGGCACGAGAGGGGTCGACACTTTGTCATTTGCCAGCTAGGATTACAAACCACGTCGAGCTATTGAGCTATTTCGTTTGAGCAAATGAAAACAGAGATACCTGGGAGTTTACCTGGGAGGCGTGAGAAGCAACTTTACTCTCTCATTACCATCAGAGAAGTGTCCATGGTGATCCTGCCTCAGGGAACAGATGCGTAATAGATAATGGTGCAGACATAATGGATGATTCACATAATGGATGATTCATTGCAGGCAAGACAACAAAGTTGATACTGTGGCACGGTCATGAGGCTACATACATTGCGCAACTCGAAGATGATTTTTTTGTGTGCCTCATATGAATAATCAATGTTTATTGTTCAAAGGTAGTGCCGCTGGTTTGAACCTGACTATCTCTGTATGGATATGACCATGTTAGGAAACTGAAGTCATCTAAGGGCTGGCTTTTATTTCCCTACACCTGGAGGGATGAAGCTTCGTCTGACACTTTTATTTGGCTGAATCATTTTGTGGTTTGAGCTGTCAGGGCCCACTGAAACCAGATGAGTCTCCCCAGGCCAGAGGCTCGGAGTGGATCATTCACCATGGTTGTGGAGGTAGAGAGAGGATCCAACGCAGGGAGGAAGACGAGAGGCCTTTAAACGTGTGCTGACAAAGGTATTATGAACAGGGAGAGAATAAGGACGTGTATTGTAACAAACTATTCTCTCTCTGTCTCTTTCTGTCTCCCTCTTGGTCTGTCTCCCTCTTGGTCTGTCTCCCTCTTGGTCTGTCTGTCTGTCTGTCTCCCTGTCTGTCTCCCTGTCTGTCTCCCTGTCTGTCTGTCTCCCTGTCTGTCTGTCTCCCTGTCTGTCTGTCTCCCTGTCTGTCTGTCTCCCTGTCTGTCTGTCTCCCTGTCTGTCTCCCTGTCTGTCTCCCTGTCTGTCTGTCTGTCTGTCTGTCTGTCTGTCTGTCTCTCTGTCTGTCTCTCTGTCTGTCTCTCTGTCTCAGACACTCATGACGTACACACATTCCAGACTAATGACACATCCTAGTAGACTACAGAGATATTTACAGAAATAGCTTCCCAGACACATAATCATGAACAGTATTATAAACAGCCACTCAGATACACACACATCCTAACCAACTCATAACCAACTCACAACCAATTCATACCCTACTACATCCACAGTGAGAACAGGAGCTGTGCTTATGCAGCAAATATCACTTGACTTGTTCCAGACACACACACAGACAGAGAGACAGAAACACACACACAAAGACATAGCCGCGGGAAGTGGAGGTGCTGTAGCTTCCCCTGAAAAATCGGGGTAAAATTGTACAAAATTATAAGAGAAAAACACAGACACACATAGTATATGCCAGTGCCAGGACAGAGGGTGACAAACAGTTAGGGAATGTCTGCCACGTAGGGGGGCTTAAATCGAGGGCCCGCGTCCCGTTAGTTGAGCCTGCTGTATTCAATTAGTGTGTATTCACCACATCATGAAAATAAATGTCCCTTTTCCTGACCTCCTCTCAGTCTTCTAGCCCTATCTCTATCATGATGTAGTTAGTCGCACATGTTGTCCTCTGTGGTAGAGCATGGCGCTTGCAATGCCACGATCGTGGGTTTGATTCCCGCTGTGGGCCACCCAACCGAATAATGTTTGCATGCATGCAACTTTGGATATAAGTGTCTGCTACATGGTATATTATATAATACTTCTCCTTTAGGGGCTCTCCTATTGTCTGATGGGTTATTGCTGTCTCAGCGGTTAGCACCCACGACAGCAGACCGCCTTGATCTCCCGGACTCCAACATCTGTCACGAGTTCCTATCTCTCTGTCGGTCTCCCTTTCTCTCTCTCAGTTTCTTCATCCCAATGCTCCCATATCTGGTGAGATGGAGACAGGATCCCTGCCTTGGTTTCTTATTCGTCCTCGTATGACATCAGAGGGTGATGTCATCTGCCGAATTAGACACACAGTTCGAATTGTCTACCACTCTTTTCCCCAAAGAGACCCTATAAAGTACACCGCTTAATGTTCATTTTAAGCATACGGTGTGTGTGTGCCATCGGCAGGAAGGTGTGTGTGTGTGTGTGTGTGGGCGTCAGAAGTTGCATGTACTGTATAACTAATGATTCAGTACTTCTGATGTACTTTCCTATTGAGTTTCTATGTGTTTGGAACTGAGAGTCAAAGGACAGAGATGATGTGCAAAATAGTTTGGAGACACAGTTAAGACATCTTGATAAACTAATCTGTCTGTCGCTATCTTTCCATCTCTCCATCTTTCGCTTATTCTCTCAATCTTTCTCCCCCCTCTCTCAAATCTGTTCACTCCTTCTCAATCGCTCTCCTCCAATTCCTTCCCTTCTTCCCTCTCTCCCTTCCTCTCTCCAGTCTCACGCTAGAGAGGATGTGACAGTGTGAGAGGGGTGGAGGCTGTTCATCTCTTCCCCCTAACCTTGCCCAGATTCATCCTTTCTTTTTGCTGACTGCAGCAGACCACTGTCCCCCCCCCCCCCCCTCCCTCCAGTGTGTCAGTGTAGTGTGTCGAGGCCCTGTTGTTAATGTGTAGATTTATCCTCCTTGAGGTTTGGATCCCATGTGGGATGATCCCCTATGGCTCACCTCAACTCCAACATTTTCAGACACCGTTTAAGAGTGTGAGGGTCTTGAGGTTGTGGAGCGAGGGGGGTTTAAGGATAGGGGAGGCAAACAATGTAACTGCCACCAGCTGTGGCAATAGAACACAATTGGCAAAGCACTTCCTATACCCCTGTTGTCATAGCAACAGGTGAAAGGGAGGGCAAAGGGGTGATTTTGCTTACCTTGGGGTTCCTTGGCAACACACTGCTGGACGGTAAGAGTCGTCTTCTAGTCGCAAGATGCACGTGGCAGGAAGTTGGGGGACTGTTTTCTAGGCCAACTACGACCATTTCCTGTTGTTGGTCTGGTCACTGCCTTTTCAGGCCTGGGGTCGATGGGCCCTGTGTTGGTTACCCTGCTCAGTGTCAAAATATAGTGTTATGAGCCAGTATGTGTTCATTACACTCTTAGAAATAAAGGTGCAAGTTGGGACCAAATATTATTCTTGAGAGCGATGCCATAGGGAACCATTTTAGGGTCTCTGAAGAACCATGCATGGTTCTTTGAAGAACTGTTATGTACACTCCCTCTCCGGCGCTCTAGGTCACTAGGTTGCTCATGATGGCACACACCCGTCACCATCCTTACACGCACAAGCGCGTCATCAGACTCCCCTGGACTCCATCAGCTCCTTGATTACCTTCCCTATTTATGTCAGTCCCTTTGGTTCCTTCCCCAGGCGTTATTGTTTCTGTATCTGTTTCATGTCGGTGCGCTGTTCGTGTTTCTTGTCTGGTTCATGTTTGTTTATTTATTAAATGTATTCACTCCCTGAACTTGCTTCCCGACTCTCATCGTACGTCATTACAAGAACCCTACAAAAATCCAGAACGAGAAATGTTTAGGCTCTTCAGGACCAGAATTGAATAGGTGGTTTTAAACCTTATTTGCATACATCCCAGGGTGCATTTCAAGTGAATTTTCGAGTTAACAGTATCAACTATGACTGTGTTTGCTAGTGACAGAGACATGTTTGTTGCATTCATTCATTTTCAGTTCTGTGGCTTTCACCAAGTGAGATCCTAAGTGAATGAGGGTGTCATTAAAATGTAATTATTAAGACAATACAATACGTACTTCAAAAGGCCTTTTTTTGAGTGCATGGTTTTAGCCTGACACAGTGGACTGAAACTCATAGTTTACAGGCCACATCAGGCCTGCAAGACACATTATGTTGGCTCGCAAAGTGATGTGTAATTCCTATTCAGCCAAAGTGGGGATATCCAGCATTTTGAACTTTTTTTCCACAGCAACTTGCATTCAGAATGACTGTCAGGGTCGGGAAGACTAAGATATGAGATTGCCTTAAACATCTAAACTGGAACAACCATTTCTGTAACGGGTGCAATAAGTTCAAGTATCAGATTGGAATAGTTTAGAAAAATGTATAAGATGAATTAGTCCATCAATGTAAAAAACATATATTTTGAAACAAACAATTCTAAAAATCAACCTGCAATAGCACATGCTGGGAAATATGATAATGATGGGCAAGGTTTTGGTTCAACTCTGGTTATTAACACTACCAATGAGCTTCTTTTACACAACTGCATTTTGAATCATCATGATGATGTGGCCGTTGACACTTTGCTTCTTGAAAGTCCAATACCTTGAAAACTTGAATGCTGACATGCAAAACATTTTGGGACTGCACTAACAGTCAACTAATGAAATAAATACCAACATGTTGTTTTTGAAAGGAGTTTTCTTTATCAGGTAAGAGTTCTCCAAGGAACCTTAAGAGCTGAGGAAGAACCATTTAAGAATGTTTATTTGTTTCTGTGTAGGGAAAGGGGATGGTAATGGTAAAAATGCTTTCAAGACCCAGAGTTCTCTCTGAATGAGATCATTACTGCTTGTTCTTATCTGCTCTCGAGATTCTAATGTAAAACACGACACTAATTATTTTACGTGCTTGGAAAGCTAGTTTTTGAAGGAACGTTCTCCTAGATAGTTTTTGTTCAGTATATTCTGATGCAATGAATGCTATCAGCCTTTCAACTTCCATCTTGAGAAAGAAGTTGTTTATAGGGAAAGGAATTTGGACACCAGTGATGTTAAGTAACAAGAACAGCTACAGCTGGATTGTTGCGTCACTTGTTCTTGAAATGGCAAACAGCAGAGTACCAAATTACATAGCCGCTTCTACTGACACTGTTCCCCCATACTTCTAAAAAATATCAGCCTAACTACAGCCTCTGTCAGGACGGTAATATTCTCAATTGAAACAGGCCTAGAACTAGTGACTAGCAGCTGGGTGTGTTCCCTAGCACGTGCTCTGACTCATCCAGGTGACCTACGCTATCCTGCTCCCTCCTCATGGATGTTCAGCTGCCATTTTAAAATCCAAAAACCCTTCCAGCAGCTCACCCACCTTATTAGTCCAGTCAATCTGTCACAGCTCGGCTGTTGCTACAAGTCTGGTGTGACGACTGGTTGCCCACGGCAGGTGTCTGACAGGGTGATTAGTCAAAGGGCCAATCCCTGGCTTCCCAGGGTGAGAGGTGACCTGTACTGGGAAGCAGGTGTGTCTGTGTAAATCACTGGGTACAGTAGTCACTTGAGGGCTGTCACTCATCATAGTGGGGATGGAGCTCTGGGCAGTTAAACAGCTACGGGTCAATGCCAATGGCCAGACAAGGGTAATTAAGAGTAACATGAGCCTGCGCTCCTCGTCCATTTGCGGTCTCCTCTCCTCCGAGCCGGACAGTGCTAGCTACTAGCGGTAACGAGGCTCATAGGGCCAGGCAGGGGCCAGAAATCACCTCAGCGTATATGTAGGTCATCGGGATGCGTGTGGCTTTGGCTGGGATCCGGCCTAATCTAAGGGCTTGCTCCAGTCAACCACTTTCATCTGTGGTGGAGATGCAGCGTGTGTTTTTAGCCCTCCACTCTGCAGCTGGTGGTTTAGGTTTAGCAAGGCTGGCTGGCTAGTCCTGTGATATTTCAACCAAGTGGAATGAATGATATTCTTAACTCCAGGGGCCAGAGATTCCTCTCTTTAATCACCATTCCTGCTGTTCCTTTAGATCTCGCTCTGTACTTTGAGGTGCATATTAAAAAGCTATATCTAAGACCATATGGACCTGTTCGAGTGCTATTGTTGCATGGTGAAATATCTAGCCTTTCCTCTCCTTCAACGCCTGTCCTGTACAATTCTCCTACCCTCTTTCCTCCTTGATAAACGATTCAGCAGCTTCAGCGCGAGCAGGCCAGTCGTTGAAACAATGAAAACCATCTTACGACTTCTGTTTGGCTTCCCTCCCCTGGCCTAGAATGGGACGCAGGATTCTCTGGAAAGTTTGACTGTTGGGTTTGAAAGCCTCTGCATGGCTAAAACGCCAGTCGTCCATCAAGACATCTGCAGACCCCCTCTGGCTCAGCTTCCTGCTATATTTCTGTTTCTGCCCAAGATGCACTGGAGTGGAGCATCATGGGATGGTATTATGGTCAGCTGTATCTGAACTCCAGAATGTTCTGTAGAATCACTTAGAGTTTTTAGCTGTCTGCTGCAAATTCCGTCTGGTCGTCAGAGTCAGACCGGGTTGGATGCGTCAATGTGACCTGCTGGGCCTTCAACAGTAATGATATGGGAAACGGTTCCACATGGCTGAAGTGTGTGATTATTATCAATGAAAAAGTATATGATTCTTGATATTGCAATAGTAAATCAAAGACGGGATTTGATGACGTAACAGATCAAGGAGCATAGAATATGGTCATCGTGTGGAACTAAAGTAGTCAGTGCTGTGCTTCATTTATTGACAAAGCACGGTGACCCTTTGACATTCCGTGACCCCCAGCATGGGTATCCACTCCACTGTGTTTGCTGGCTCCTGGTTTGAACGGATTGTTAGCAGAGAAAATGGGACTCAAGAATTTCTCACTGTGGCACAAAAGACTCACATGAACGGCGCAAACATGACATTTCTGTTTATCTTCCCAAAATAAACCTTGTGCCCATGCAGAGACTGGAAAACACCTGGTCTGTCTGCTCCTTTTGAAAGCAGGGATGGTGTTTGTTTGTGTCAGGGTCAGATGTGCCTTTTGAATGTCTCATGCTTCCCCTCTTCTACCCTTTCTCCCCACACTCTCGTTATGCGCTTAGTCGGTCTCTGGGCATTCCATGTGTTTGTGTTCAGTTGTGCGTGACTGAATGTGCATGTCGGGCTTGAGCGTCTAAGCACATACAGTGTTTACTACGACAGAGTGTGCACTTTTGTTTGACAACAGCCTATTAAAGTGCAAATATGGACCTCAAAAATGTGGGTCTTTAGTATGATAGTGTTTCATTGGAGATCCGTAAAGAAGTCCAATGAGCGTGGAGTTCTGTGCATGTGCATACACAACAACAGTGGCTTGGCTCTGGATACCAAAGCAACTTATGGCTCAGAATGCATGGTTTCTGTACCCTTGAGCAAGATCCTTCACCAGCCCTGCTAGAGCAGACCCCAGGTGTGGAAATGAATATTTGTAATGCAATACAAATGTGGGTTGTGCTGCTAAACTGCACGCAATTGATTGGAATAAATCATGGCAATTTAGGAATTTGAGGCAATTTAGTCCATGGGGGAATTTCAGATGTGTTCAAATTCTCGTGTAGAATGAAAAGCTCATGTGATAAACAATTCATTTTCATCCGAATTTATTTTTTACACAGCTGTTTATTGGTCACTACTTTATTATATAGGAGTAAAGACAAGTACAGTAAAATGACAAAGTACTGTAAGTCAATACAAAACAGTGACTGCTGTTAGTACTGTGTAAGTACGGGTAGGCTATAAGAACAACTTAATGTTAAGTGTTCCTATAATGACAGTAGTCAAATGAATTCAAAGGAATAAATTATACTGTTTTTATAGGCCAAGCCCACACTATACTATTTTATTGTTTCCACATCATGTTTACTAGGTGAACCCCCAAATGGTTTCCTGGCGTGTCCAAGGCAACCTTCTGTGTTGTTGGTAATTAAATACCTGTGCAGATGTCGGAATACATCAGTTGACTATGGGAGCCCCAGGCTATGAGTGAGGACTCACATCGTTTCACCTAGTTTATGTTGCTATGTCTGAACCGTGACTGACTCACATCGTTTCACCTAGTTTAAGTTGCTATGTCTGAACCGTGACTGACTCACATCGTTTCACCTAGTTTAAGTTGCTATGCCTGAACCGTAACTGACTCACATCGTTTCACCTAGTTTATCCTGTTGAGGCTGGGGGCGCTGTTGTCACTATTTATGCTAATCGTGTAATTTTTGAAACGGCTTCCCACAAAATTCTTGATCGTACAATATGCATATTATTATTATTATTGGATAGAAAACAGTCTATAGTTTCTATAGGAGTTGAAATTTTGTCTCTAAGTGGAACAGAACCCATTCTACAGCAATTTCCCTGACATGGAGTCAGATTTCAGAAATTTTGGCCCCTGATCTGGAGTCAGTTAAAAGGCCACTGTTATTGCTATGAGTATACGGACACTGCTTACGTCTTCCCCTGGATGCCTTTACGTGATGACGATTTGAATGGGGTCGATTGCGCGTTCACAGGCACTATAAATTAAAAAACCCTGTAGCTAGCAACTCTTTTATTGGTGCGTCACGCGCGTGGAGGACACCGACCCGCACCTGTTCCAAGCATTAGTGTTGGGAGTAATCTTTCTCCGGTCATGTTAAGACTCGTTATAGGAGTTAAAAACATCATAAGGTAGTTAATTTAAAGCGTTTTATAGCAATTTATATCCGTTTAGTGCGATTTTGGGACATTTATTTCTGAAACGCTGTGAATCGCCGGGCACGCTTCCAGTTCATGCTGAACGCAGTTGGCATTTCCACATGGCAAGAGGACAGCTTTCCACCAAAAGACGATTAGACCCAAGAAAGGATCCTTTGCCCAAGATACTGATGGAAGAACAGCTCAAAGTAGGACATTTTTATTATGATAAATCGTGTTTCTGTCGAAAAATGTTAGTGGCTTAGGACGCCATGTTTTTTGACGTAGCTTCGCTTGGCGCAAACTGTATTGAAAAGTAAGGATAATTTAAAAAATGTAATTCCGCGATTGTATTAAGAATTAAATTGTCTATCAATCGATGTCCACCCTATATTTTTTAGTCACGCTTATGAGTATTTATGTATAAGAGTAGATCACTGTCTAATATGGCGCACGGACATTTTCTCACCAGCTGGGCTACTTTCCCCATTGTCTAACCATGATTTTGGTGGCTAAATATGCACATTTTCGAACAAACTGTATATGCATGTTGTAATGTGATGTTACAGGGGTGTCATCTGAAGAATTCTGAGAAGGTTAGTGAAAAAAATAATATATTTTGGCGATGTTGACGTTATCGCTCACTTTGGCTAGAATTAATGCTGGGGTAATGTTTGCACCTGTGCTATGCTAATATAACGATTTATTGTGTTTTCGCTGTAAGACACTTAGAAAATCTGAAATATTGTCTGTATTCACAGGATCTGTGTCTTTCGATTAGTGTATGCTGTGTATTTTTACGAAATGTTTGATGATTAGTAAGTAGGTAAACACGTTGCTCTATGTAGTTATTCTAGTCCATTTGTGACGGTGGGTGCAATTGTAACCTATGCCATCTACCTGAAATATGCACATTTTTCTAACAAAACCTATCCCATACCATAAATATGTTATCAGACTGTCATCTGATGAGTTTTTTTCTTGGTTAGGGGCTATAAATATCTTAGTTTAGCCGAATTGGTGATAGCTACTGGTGTTGGTGGACAAATAAAAGATGGTGGATTATGCTAATGTGTTTTTAGGTAATAGATGTACATCTTTACATATTGTGTCTTCCCTGTAAAACATTTTAAAAATCGGACATGTTGGCTGGATTCACAAGATCTGTGTCTTTCATTAGCTGTATTGGACTTTAATGTGTGAAAGTTAAATATTAAAAAAAAAAAAAAAAATTGAATTTCGCGGCTCTGCCTTTTCAGTGGGGGTGGGGGGAGAGTGCCGCTAGCGGCACCCTCATCCTAGACAGGTTATGTTGCTATGTCTAAACCGTGACTGACTCACATCGTTTCACCTAGTTTATGTTGCTATGTCTGAACCGTGACTGACTCACATCGTTTCACCTAGTTTATGTTGCTATGCCTGAACCGTGACTGACTCACATCGTTTCATCTAGTTTATGTTGCTATGTCTGAACCGTGACTGACTCACATCGTTTCACCTAGTTTATGTTGCTATGTCTGAACCGTGACTGACTCACATCGTTTCACCTAGTTTAAGTTGCTATGTCTGAACCGTGACTGACTCACATCGTTTCACCTAGTTTATGCTGCTATGTCTGAACCGTGACTGACTCACATCGTTTCACCTAGTTTATGTTGCTATGTCTGAACCGTGACTGACTCACATCATAATAAGAGGATTTTGCAACTATAGGATTTTTTGTGTTTCAGGGGAAGATGAAAATATATATATATTTCGGGATTTTTTATTTTACATACTGTATATTAAGTACATTTAACATTTACATTTAAGTCATTTAGCAGACGCTCTTATCCAGAGCGACTTACAAATTGGTGCATTCACCTTATGATATCCAGTGGAACAACCACTTTACAATAGTGCATCTAAATGTTTTAAGGGGGGGGGGGGGTAGAAGGATTACTTTATCCTATCCTAGGTATTCCTTAAAGAGGTGGGGTTTCAGGTGTCTCCGGAAGGTGGTGATTGACTCCGCTGACCTGGCGTCGTGAGGGAGTTTGTAGAGACTGAAATAATCTTAAGCATAATTTTTCAGCTTTAAATTTTGATTTAGTGTTTGTTTTGTAAAGCATATAATGTCTGGATTTCACTGTTTTAAAATGTTTGTGCCTTGTCTCACAACTAGACTTTTAATTTTCTGTTATGTATTACACTTAGAAAAATTCTGATAATTTGAAAATATGTAATGCACCTGTTTACAAAAATACTATATAAATATTTGATGTGCATAAGGCGTTTGTTACTTTCTTTAAAAAAAATACTGTCATCTCACAGTATTGTGTCATGACCATCACTCTGAACAAAATGATTAATTCACACACAAACTGGTAAGTGACTGAGGAGAACAAGGACATAACAAGGAGAGTGTATGATATTATATTTCCACCTATCAAATGACAGCTGATCATATTAACCAAGTAAACCTTACTACCTGGCAGTCAAAACTCAAAATGGTGCAAATTGTCATTACAAACACTCATTACTAAAACAAAATGTGTCTGTAATGACGATTTCCAGGTTATTGCCATCAGAAAGTAGCAACCTTTTGTATAACTTTTGTTTAAAATGGGTATACCCCTGGTCAATACTGCTTATCAAATGATACAGTATTTTACTGTCTTCATAGCAATCAATGATATTGAAATGTATCCATTTCCACCCACTAATGCAATTTAACATTATCCTGTTATTACGGCCACACAGTCATTACCACCCAGGGCCGGCAGGGGGGGCCCCCAACCCCAAAAATATAATAAAATACACTGTACCTTAATAACAAATGGGCCTCACAACGGGCCTCCGGATATCGTCATGGTATTTCTGTGCCTTCAAATTGCCATCGATAAAATGTAAAAGTGTTCGTTGTCCGTAGCTTATGCCTGCCCATACCATAACCCCACCGCCACCATGGGGCAGTCTGTTCACAACATTGACATCAGCAAACCGCTCGCCCACACGATGACGTATACATGGTCTGTGGTTGTGAGGCCGGGTTGAACGTACTGCCAAATTCTCTAAAACAGCTTCCGGTAGAGAAATTAACATTAAATTATCTGGTAACAGCTCTGGTGGACATTCCTGCAGTCAGCATGCCAATTGCTCGCTCCCTCAAACCTTGTGACATCTGTGACACTGCACATTTTAGAGTGGTCTTTTATTGTCCCAAGCACAAGGTGCACCTGTGTAATGATCATGCTGTTTAATCATCTTCTTGATATGCCACACCTGCCAGGTGGATGGATTATCTTGGCAAAGCAGAAATCCTCACTAAAAGGGATGTAAACAGATTTGAGAGAAACCAGCCTTTTGTGCTTATGGAACATTTCTGGGATCTTTTATTTCAGCTCATGAAACATGGGACCAACAGTTTACATGTTGCATTTATATTTTTTGTGTATCTGTGACCAACAGATGCATGTCTGTATTCCCAGTCATGTGAAATCTATAGATTAGGGCCTGATTTATTTATTTCAATTGACTGATTTCCTCATATGAACTGTAACTCAGTAATATATATATGTACAGTTTATAAAAAGAAATTGAACTCAGTCGGGGTCTCAACTTACTATTGAGAGTAGATAATAAACCATGAGCAATTTCAAAATTTGGTTGTGCATCAGCAGTTTTTCTCTGGTTATGTCAGAAGTGTTGGTGCAAATGCTAGCTTGCCACAAGCCGGTGGCCCTGCTGTGCTGATTTCTGCAACGTGGATAGATAGAAGTCGCCAGTGTTGAGGGGTAGTGAACTACATGTAGTTCAGCTAGTAATTTAACTACATTTTGCAGTACCTTGGTGGTAGTTGAACTCAATTCAAATCTTGGTAGTGTTTTCAGTAGTTAAGTTATTTTCTGCCATGTAGCGGTGGTAGTTAACTACTGGAACTTATTCAAGCCCATTCACCCCAATCATTCACCCCAATCATTCACCCCAATCATTTTTAAATGTCAATACTTTCTCAACATTTTGGACACGATCTCTGGATTTTTAGATACTAAGTCAAAATTTGAGATACAAACTTGAAATTTCCAAAATAATTTTGAGATAGTAGAACGTCCAGGTTGTGTTTCTTCGTTTGTTGTAGCATTATGTGTCGATAATCATCTATCCACGTTGCAGAGAACCGTACAGCAGGTAAACGTGTGGCGAACTGCCATTTGCCTCAACACTTTTGATCAGATGGCAGTTGATCATACTGAAGCACAGATTAATTGTGCACAAGTTGCAAATCAGCCTAAACAACAGTACTGTGTCACTATTTTCAATGCTTTTGCATCAATATTTTGTATTAAACCTAATTAAAAGTATTGGGTAATATGCCAGCTCGCCAGCCCCCACATAATGCTACAAATGAAGAAACATATCCTATATATATTTTCTAATATCTCCACATTTCAACTTAGTATCTAAAAATGTTGAGTTAGTATCTAAAAAAAAATGTAGATAGCAACTCCAGATTTTTAGATAGTATCTCAGAATGTTTAGATAGTATCGATCTTTTGTGTATTCGTGAGCGGAATGGGCTTCCATAGCCAGGAGTTTTTCCAGGACCCGATTTTAAGAAATGACCAGATTAGAACACCACTGTCTGTCAGTATATCAGTGTTTTGTGACTTGTAATGTGTTGTGTTTTTTTTATGGAACCCAGGAAGAGTAGCTGCTGCAAAAGCTAATGAGGATCCAATTAAACAAATGAACATATTATATTATAAGTAGCCTATTATATTAAAACACGACATTATAAATCCGTTTTAACAGCTGATTTTTTACTATGTCATACCCTTCAACTAGGGCCCAGAGTTTTACCTGGTTCGGTTAGCCTACAAGATCAGGAAAATCTCTTGGCCAAAGAAAAACACTCCGCCCGTACCCTCCACCACTCTGGGATGCCACCTCTGAAACCTCCACACAATGTTACAAATTAAGAAACATGTGTGATCTACTGTCAAACATTTTACATACTATCTCAAAATGCTGACGTAGTACCTAAACATTTAGACTTATATATCTTGAAATTTCGACTTAGTATATAAAAATGTTGTCTTGCGTATCTCTTAAAACTTTTTAAAAAACGTTTTAAAAATTGATGCTGAGTATTTTTCTAATTTAGTGGGGATTTTGTTTTTGTTATATTAATTATTTTTGTATTGTGATGTATCAGCACCCTCAGCACCCCAATTCCCGCGGCTATGCACACAGGCCTACTATTAGACACTTACTATAACACTATTAGTGTGTCTGTAATGTAGTACTGGCAATTAGAGACGTTCGCGACGCCTTTTCAAGGAGGAACGAAAGGAAAACCATATATGCGCTTGAGTTTTCAGAGGCGGTGGGAAATCGGACTTTTCCTCGGCTCGGTGTACTTTGATCATACCTCTTCACTTTCACTAGTACTGGGTGATATATGTTGAGGAGACCTTGAGCTACATTGATGTGCTGCATTTTCCCGGGATTGTCATACAATTGCGAACGCTCGGGTGATGTGAAACCGTTACTTTGTGGGGATGATCCATCAGGTGAAGCAGTGATTCAAGCCAAAGGGGATGGTTCTTGGCATCAAGCAGCAAGCGAGGCTTGTGCCAAGAAGGGGGAAGACCAAGAATTGAAAGCAGAGTTTAATTTCTCGTTTTTTGGAGCTCTTGTGTGCGGAAGACACCGAAATAAAACTGTTTTCCTTTTAGAGAAACGCGTTATCCACCCCAAAGCGTCCGGACTGTGATAAATCAACAACATAGCAGAGTGACAAAGTACAGGTTGAGTCAAAGGAGTTTATCGGGCTCCGGTGGGAAGAGAAACACGGATCAAGACAGCAGCACAGCAGCATAGGTTTTCATGTCTCCTCTCCACACACCTGTAAAGGTAAGTTTATGCTCTCTATAATAATGCATTATTAGATGATAATGCCAAGTGATTTATTTAGTTTCACCACAGGAGGACAACATCGCATGTTTAACACCGCTGGACAAACCTATGATAAAAATATGTTTATGTTTTTTTGTTTCTCTGTTTTATGTACATGTTCTTAATAGCTATCCCCTCAATCTACCTACATTAGGCTATGTAGGCCTAATGTTTCATGTTATTAATGGCACGTGTTTGTCTGCCACAAAGTGAATGAGGATAGCCTTTGTATAGCAGATAAGACACAGACAGTACAGTATAGGCTGTTACTGATCATATACATGATTTACTGGTGTAATAATAACAAACTGTCTGAGCATGTCAAACAAAACTAATTCATGTGACTGAATACCGGGCAGCCTCATTGAGTCATTGGTAGCATATACTAATTAGTGCGCAGAGACGTGATCAAAAACCCACAGTTTAATAAAAAATACTTTTTTGGCCACAGTAACATTTCTGTAGCTGTTCACCATAATCGTCACCACAATTTCAAGTGTTTAATTGAGTCTTTCTTTGCCGGTTCTGATTGCCTGCCCTCCGCCCTTTTGCCAAAACCGCACTTTAGCCTAGAGTACTGCAAGCAGGAAAATGTCCAAGATCTCACTCAGAGATGCTGAAACAATGTTCTCATTGCGGACTTTTTGGTCTGGTTTCCTGGCCAGAGATTAAGCCTTTGGTCCTGGACTAAAAATAACTTTAAATGGAAATGATCCTTAAAGTCACTCAGGAGGTGCCTTCTTGCCCAACCAACGTGAAGTTTTCCGGCAAATCAACTGGAATGTCATCTATCCAGAGTGGACAAATAAAACATCTCATGATCCCTTACGATCTTAATTAAAGCCATGAAGACTCTATTCAATTACTAGAGGGGCTATGTCATAATCCCTCAAAATGCCATAATGGGGCAAAAATGGCAGCCATCTGATTGCAAATTAATGGCAGTAGAGGCATAGATGAACGCATTTCCTGCTTTTACTTATGCAGGAAAATAAAAGTAAGGCATGTGATGTATCAGAATTGGTGTAATAGAATCATAGTCAATCTAAAATATTGTCATATACAGTTGAAGTCAGAGGTTTACATACACTTAGGTTGGAGTCATTAAAATTCGTTTTTCAACCACTCTACACATTTATTGTTAACACACTATAGTTTTGGCAAGTCGGTTAGGACATCTACTTTGTGCATGGCACAAGTAATTTTTCCAACAGTTGTTTACAGACAGATTATTTCACTTATAATTCACTGTATCACAATTCCAGTGGGTCAGAAGTTTACATACACTAAATTGACTGTGCCTTTAAACAGCTTGAGAAACTCCAGAAAATGATGTCATGGCTTTAGAAGCTTATAATAGGCTAATTGACATCATTTGAGTCAACTGTAGGTGTACCTCTGGATGTATTTCAAGGCCTACCTTCAAACTCAGTGCAACTGCTTGACATCATAGGAAAATCAAAAAAATTCAACCAAGACCTCAGGAAAAAAATGGTAGACCTCCACAAGTCTGGTTCATCATTGGGAGCAATTTCCAAACACCTGAAGGTACCACGTTCATCTGTACAAACAATAGCATGCAAGTATAAACACCATGGGACCACGCAGCCGTCATACTGCTCAGGAAGGAGACGTGTTTTCTCTCCTAGAGATGAACGTACTTTTGTGCGAAAAGTGCAAATCAATCCCAGAACAACAGCAAAGGACCTTGTGAAGATGCTGGAGGAAACAGGTACAAAAGTATCTATATCCACAAGAAAACACTTCTTATATCGACATAACCATAAAGGCCGCTCAGCAAGGAAGAAGCCACTGCTCAGAAACTGCCATAAAAAAGCCAGACTACGGTTTGCAACTGCACATGGGGACAAAGATTGTACTTTTTGGAGAAATATCCTCTGGTCTGATGAAACAAAAAATATAACTGTTTGGCCATAATGACCATGGTTATGTTTGGAGGAAAAAGGGGGAGGCTTGCAAGCTGAAAAACACCATCCCAACCATGTAGTACGGTGGTGGCAGCATCGTGTTGTGGGGGTGCTTTGCTGGAGGAGGGACTGGTGCATTCCACGAAATAGATGGCATCATGAGGAGGGAAATTATGTGGATATATTGAAGCAACATCTCAAGACATCAGTTAGGAAGTTAAAGCTTGGTTGCAAATGGGTCTTCGAAATGGACAATGACCCCAAGCATACTTTCAAAGTTATGGCAAAATGGTTTAAGGACCACACAGTCAAGGTATTGGAGTGGCCATCACAAAGCTCTGACTTCAATCCCATAGAAAATTTGTGGGCAGAACTGAAAAAGCGTTTGCGAGCAAGGAGGCCTACAAACCTGACTCAGTTACACCAGCTCTGTCAGGAGGAATGGGCCAAAATTCCCCCAACTTATTGTGGGAAGCTTATGGAAGGCTACCTGAAACGTTTGACCCAAGTTAAACAATTTCAAAAGCAATGCTACCAAATACTAATTGAGTGTATGTAAACTTCTGACCCACTGGGAATGTGATGAAAGAAATAAAAGCAGAAATAAATCCTTCTCCCTACTATTATTCTGACATTTCACATTCTTAAAATAAAGTGGTGATCCTAACTGACCTAAGACAGGGAATTTTTACTCGGATTAAATGTCAGGAATTGTGAAAACTGAGTTTAAATGTATTTGGCTAAGGTGTATGTAAACTTCCGACTTCATCTGTAATTATAAATAAAATTTATACTCTTTTTTAAAGTTTTTTTTTACACGTTTACAGTATAAATAGCCTCTACAATATATTTATAGTATGGCATTGCGGGTACTTGTTTCTGATTGAATTCAATTGCTATAGTTCATTCCTATTGTACATGTTCTATGTTTCAGCTACTTTTAAAAACATTATTGGCATTGTTGTATTCGATTTTCATAATAGTGAGCTAGGACTGATAGTTTGGTTAGCTAAACAAGCAAGTCTGTTTGTTTGGTTACCAAGGCAACTACTGTAGCTATCTAGTAAACTTGCTATCTACTTCAGTGGATGTTGAACACATTTTTACCAGCAAATGAACACATTTCTAGCGTTGACATGTGTTAAATTATGGCAGTGGTATAAAAGGGATAATCAACTTGGCGCTCTATCCGTTCTCTGGAAAATAATGCAACTACGTGGAAGATTAGTTCCAAATCCGCAAGCAAGTTGTTGAACACACCTTCCATGTCGTTCATTATTTTGCATAGAGTGCATGGCCCCTAGTTGATTATCCCTTACGTAAACAGACCATAAATGTCTCAGATTTTGTTTTCTCTGGAAACTGTGAGTGCTATTATATGATACAATATTATTACTTGTTACATCTACAGCTTCTCTAAGTCCTATCGTAACTGAATTGAGCCAGTGTATGGCTGTAGAGATTGACTGCGTTGTTTTGAATAGAATGTTGGCATACATTTGAAAAATGTATGGAATCATTCCTCTAAAACTGACAGGCTAGCTAGCTAACACACATACAGTGCAGATCAATTCTTCACATTCATTTTTTTACACAATATCTTATCACAGCACTGGCAAACCAACTCCCTGACCAACATGGCTGACCTTTGGACCATCATAACAAGGTTCATGTCCATTCTAGTATTCTAATGCCTAATTCTATGATTGAACACCACTTATTAGTCATGGGAGAGATCCCTATCATGACAGGAAACAAGAGTGAAGTTTGAATAAGTGTAGTAATACTTTAATCTGAAACAACCACAGTCATCCCTGTGTATATTTATAGTCAACCTGGATGAATTCATCTCAGCCAGGTTTTAAGCAGGGGATCAACTGGTTGGAGCTATTTTCAGAGAACATCCCTCCTTCAATGTCACTCACTGCCAATATAAACTGGCAAGATTTCCCCAGCAAGCATGTTGTGTGCATATGCACCTATTCAATAGCGAACACAGATTATTCACTGGCATTGGACTGAACGGAATTAGAATTCCTTGTCTTCTTTGACAAGCCTTCTGAAGATCTTTGTTGGAGGATTTCCAAACGTGTAATTCCTAATTATCGTTTGTGAATCCCTGTCTCTTACTTACAATGCATTTGAAAAGTTTTCAGACCCCTTGACTTTTTACACATTTTGTTACGTTACAGCCTTATTCTAAAATTGATTAAATTGTTGTTGTTTTTTACTGATCAATCTACACACAATACCCCGTAATTGTCACGCCCTGACCTTAGTTTTCCACTAGGGTGGGTATGTGTGTTTTTGTCTTGTCTAGGGTTTTTGTTTATCTATGGGGATTTTGCATGTCTAGGTAATGTAGGTTTATGGTGGCCTGAATTGGTTCCCAATCAGAATTGGTTCCCAGTTCATTATTGCCACGAACGTGACAATAATGAAAAAGCAAAAACATGTTTTTAGATTTTTGTTGCAAATTTATAAAAAAAATGAATATATATATAAATATATCACATTAACATAAATATTCAGACCCTTTACTCAGTACTTTGTTAAAGCACCTTTGGCAGTGATTACAGCCTCGAGTTTTCTTAGGTATGACGCTACAAGCTTGGCACACTTGTATTTGGGGAGTTTCTCCCATTCTTCTCTGCAGATCCTCTCAAGGTCTGTCAGGTTGGATGGAGAGCGTCGCTGGACAGCTATTTTCGGGTCTCTCCAGAGATGTTAGATCGGGTTCAGGTCCGGGCGCTGGCTAGGTCACTCAAGGACATTCAGAGACTTGTCCTGAAACCACTCCTGCGTTGTCTTGGCTGTGTTCTTAGGGTCGTTGTCCTGTTGGAAGATGAACCTTCACCCCAGTCTGAGGTTCTGAGCACTCTGGAGCAGGTTTTCATCAAGGATCTCTCTGTACTTTGCTCTGTTCATCTTTCCCTCAATCCTCACTAGTCTCCCAGTCCCTGATGTTAAAAAACATCTCCACAGCATGATGCTGCCACCACCATGCTTCACCTTTAGGGATGGTGCCAGGTTTCCTTCAGACTTAACGATTGGCATTCAGACCAAAGAGTTCAATCTTGGTTTCATAAGAGCAAAGAATCTTGTTTCTCATGGTCTGAGAGTCTTTTAGGTGCCTTTTGGCAAACTCCAAGTGGGCTGTCGTGCCTTTTACTGAGGAGTGGCTTCCGTCTGGCCACTCTACCATAATGGCCTGATTGGTGGAGTGCTGCAGAAATGGTTGTCCTTCTGGAAGGTTTTCCCATCTCTACAAAGGAACTCTGGAGCTCTGTTAGAGTGACCATTGGGTTCTTGGTCAACTCCCTGACCAAGGCCCTTCTCCCCCGATTGCTCAGCTTGGCCTGGCTGCCAGCTCTAGGAAGAGTCTTGATGGTTCCAAACTCAGTCCAATAAGAATGATGGAGGCCACTGTGTCCTTGGGGACCTTCAATGCTGCATGCATTTTTGGTACTCTTCCCCAGATCTGTGCTTCAACACAATCCTGTCTCGGAGCTCTACGGACAATTCCTTCACCTCATGGCTTGGTTTTTGCTCTGACATTCACTGTCAACTGTGGGACCTTATATAGACAGGTGTGTGCCTTTCCAAATCATGTCCAATCAATTGAATTTACCACAGGTGGACTCCATCTCAAGGATGATCAATGGAAACAGGATGCATCTGAGTTCAATTTCGAGTGTCATAGCGAAGGGTTTGAATACTTATGTAAAAAGGTATTTCTCTTTTCTATTTTTAATACATTTGCAAAAATTCCAAAAAAACTGTTTTCGCTTTGTCATTATGGGGTATTGTTTGTAGATTGATGAGGACATTTCTTTATTTAAACCATTTTAGAATAAGGCTGTAACGTAACAAGATGTGGATAAAGGAAAGGGGTCTGAATACTTTCCTAATGCACTGTATTTTGAACATGACCGTGTAGCGTGACCTTATACATAACCTTAGGAGCTGGACTGAAGCTGGAGTCTTGGGGGAGAAAGGGTATTGTTTGGCTTTTTGGACCATATCAAATGGAAGAATGGAAATAGGAATTGGTCATGGAATCTGAACGTAGCAACAGGATGCGACCCAAACCCTCCCTCTCTGAGTGTTCAGGCCGCTGCAGTCATTCCGTTCCTTCCTCAGCCCAGTTCCATCCTTTTTGTAATAGAAACAGACCCCTCTCTTTCAGCAACGTCTCCTCTCTTTGTTCCCCCTAACTCCCCAACTTTAGGAGTGTGAACCCCCTTCCTCCAAATGCTCAGAGGGAATAGGCTTAATCCCCATTTCCTCCTGGAGGAATTTGGACTGATGAGCTTCCCAGCTCTGTGCAAATGGGTCCCCCAGCAGAAGTTAAGAGAGAGCCAGCCAATACCAGCAGGGCACATTTGAATATACAGCACAGCCAGAAAGCTGCACACAACAATGTAGTCTTGGCTTTGGTCTCTAGATTTTTATAAGATCAGTGATGTATGGAGACAGAAGTACAGTATGTGTGTGTCTCATTGGTCTATGTGGGTTTACCTGCCTATGATGAAAGTATGTTCTTTGAATTGCAAGATATGGTGATCTGTATTTTGTGACTGTCTGACACTCCTTTGTTTTGTTCATTGGAGCTGACACACTCGGCTCTGATTTGTCGGTCACTTTTTAGGACTCTCTAAATCCTAAATGCACAATAATAGGAGAGTATTTGGTTGGGACAGAGAAGGAACTACCATATTCCTCTATGCTGTTCAGAATGAGCTCTAGCGGCGACAGTGAGAGAACGGGATACTCAGAATGAGCTCTAGCGGCGACAGTGAGAGAACGGGATACTCAGAATGAGCTCTAGCGGCGACAGTGAGAGAACGGGATACTCAGAATGAGCTCTAGCGGCGACAGTGAGAGAACGGGATACTCAGAATGAGCTCTAGCGGCGACAGTGAGAGAACGGGATACATCAGAATGAGCTCTAGCGGCGACAGTGAGAGAACGGGATACTCAGAATGAGCTCTAGCGGCGACAGTGAGAGAACGGGATACTCAGAATGAGCTCTAGCGGCGACAGTGAGAGAACGGGATACTCAGAATGAGCTCTAGCGGCGACAGTGAGAGACCAGGACACCACAATATGACAGACCTCACAGCTCACTCAGTGGCCAGGAAGCTTTTCAAAGGGCTGTCAGGTTCGAAGATGTCAGAAGAAAAAGAGACAGAGAGAGAGGGAAAGAGAGAGGGGAGGGGGGAGAGAGAGAGTGATGTGTTCACTGTGATTTGATAAGCCGTTTAGTTTTTTCTTAGAGGCAGCTGTGTGTGGTTATGTGATTTTATTCCCATGTACAGGTGTGCATTTTGTGGGTGTGTGTGGCTGTGAATGTGTTCCTCTGTCTGTCAGGTGACTCAGGACCAGACTGTCTCTTGGGAGTGTTTTCCATGAGTTTTCCATGACACATAAATGTGTCTCCTCCCATGGGTCCAAGGCCCCCACTATTTCCTTGCAACGCTTTCATTGTAAATACCCCGTCTCCTCATCCACAGTACTCCAACTTTCAGCCCCATCTCCCTCCCAATACCTCTTCATCTCCCACCCAATAACTCTTCATCTCCCTCCCAATACCTCTTCATCTCCCTCCCAATACCTCTTCATCTCCCACCCAATACCTCTTCATCTCCCACCCAATACCTCTTCATCTCCCTCCCAATACCTCTTCATCTCCCACCCAATACCTCTTCATCTCCCACCCAATACCTCTTCATCTCCCTCCCAATACCTCTTCATCTCCCACCCAATACCTCTTCATCTCCCACCCAATACCTCTTCATCTCCCACCCAATACCTCTTCATCTCCCACCCAATACCTCTTCATCTCCCTCCCAATACCTCTTCATCTCCCACCCAAGACCATCTCTCCCTCCCTGACTCCATGCACTATGTATGACACCTCTCCACCTTTCCTGGCGCCTCTGTGCCCACTAACCCCCCACCCTTCTGTCTATGGTAAAGTGCTAAAACAGCATACTGTGTTGTCACCTCCTACAGTACAATACAGTACCAGACAGACAGACAGACAGACAGACAGACAGACAGACAGACAGACAGACAGACAGACAGACAGACAGACAGACAGACAGACAGACAGACAGACAGACAGACAGACAGACAGACAGACAGACACTTATTCTCTTCTACAGTACATCTCAGCATCTATAATTAGTCCCGTGCATGCACGAAGAGAAATGGAATTTCCCTCCTGGCATGTTGTTTGACTGCCTCTTGGATCCCAGTGCCTTCCCCATTGCCTTTCTTTATGGCCCCATTCTTTACTACAGCCGATGACACATTTATAGAGGTCCAGAAACTTTGGATGTTACAACTTTCCCGGGCCAATTTGATGGATTTACTTCCTCCCTTATGGAAGCTCTTTAGGGGATTGATGGCCTTTGTGTGCAATCATGACACATCCCAGAAAGGAACAGAACACAGGATCATTTTAGTCTCTTGTCTCTGATTGCTGACGTGCCAAGGTCGATGTCAACTACCCCACCCATGCCAGGTAGTGTCACAGTTACACCAACTTTTCCCTGGTGACATTGCCATATTGTTTACTTGGTAATTGCTCACATGTAGCATATTACTGAAGAACACAGCTGCTATTTTGTTGGAGCGGCTGCTTGACGTAGTTAACCAGAAGTGCAACTTCTCAGTTTTGGACAGAGGAGCCTCTGAGAGTTGTAAAGCGAGCCTACATAGGCCAACAGATGTTGATTCAAGCCAGCTCAAAATAGAAAGCCTGTCCATCACACCCAATTTAAAATCTTCTCAAATCACATTTAGTGTTCGTCATTGGCCATAGCTGTCACGCCCTGACCTTAGAGATCCTTTTTATGTCTCTATTTTGGTTTGGTTAGGGCGTGAGTTGGGGTCGGTATTCTATATTCTATGTTCTATGTTCTATGTTTTGTAGTTCTATGTTTTGGCCGGGTATGGTTCTCAATCAGGGACAGCTGTCTATCGTTGTCTCTGATTGAGAACCATACTTAGGCTGCCCTTTTCCCACCTGTGTTTGTGGGAAGTTGACTTTGTTTAGGGCACATAGCCTTTAGCTTCATGGTTTGTGTTTGTAGTGTTTATTGTTTAGTTCGGCGTCATTTTTATTAATAAAAGGAAAATGTACGCTCACCATGCTGCACCTTGGTCCTCTTCTTTTAACGGCCGTGACAATAGCAGCACGACTGTGTCCATCTGCTTCAAATAACTTCAGGTGACCAGTCCAGATCATAAATAAAGTGTCTGCTATGAAATGGCACGTATTACATCGTTATATGTAGATAACCTTTAAACCAATGAACTTTTAACCCTTAATCCTAAGAGCCACTGGGTCTACTATAATCCACCATGACACAACCAAACTCAATGTATTTTACGCTCATGGTCAGCTGCTAGACAGAGAGTATTGTCTCCGACTAGAATTCTGAGGGTCATGTTGATTTAGTGGTTGAGACGACTGAGTGTTCAGCTCATTAATTGAGCGCCGAGATAACAAAAGAACAACTGCACAGCAGCACCATGTACAACAGAGACCACATACCGTGTTCCCTACATTCAGTAGCCTAAACACCGCCACTGGTCCAGATCTCTTTAAACTACTGCTCTTACCTCTCTTGACCAAACACTTTCCGTTTATTGTATGTGCCTGTGTGTATATTTCTGGGGAAGACTGAATGAGTTTGTGTATGGTTGTTAGTGTGTGTTCCACGTGTGCGTGCCGCCCCCCTACCCAGCGTTTTCCATTATGACCAGGGGCTTGTCCAGCCCTCCCTCCCTCCCTCACCACTCCCTCCCTCACACAAAAGAAGCCCTTTGTTGTCTGAGAGAATGAGGAGGTGGCAGGAGAGAAGAGTCTGGGCTGTGGCCCACTGTATGGGCTGCTGGGCCTCTCTGACCCAGGGGGAACATGAAGGTCAGCTGGTCCTCTGACAATGGCCACTGCCCGCTCTGCCTCTGAATGGACAATGGAGCAGCCTCCCTGTCGCTGACGCACACCCCGTTGTTGTGATCCCCAGCGGTCATCATCCCTCCCTCTCTCTCTGTATTTATTTCTGTTTTTGTAGCATCCCCTGATCCACCCTTCCTCCAAAACTGACCCCCTCTGTGACCGTGTTAACTGTTGAACATCCCAAGGTTGCCCCCCTCCCCACACGCATACTGTATGTTCAAGAGTACTGTGTGTGTGTGTGTGTGTGTGTGTGTGTGTGTGTGTGTGTGTGTGTGTGTGTGTGTGTGTGTGTGTGTGTGTGTGTGTGTGTGTGTGTGTGTGTGTGTGTGCGCGTGTCTGTGTTTGTGTGTGTGCGCATCTCTGTGTCTGTGTGTTTGCGTTCAATTGTTCAGTAGGTTGACCATTTCTCTCTCTTCACATCCTTGACACAGATTGCAGGGAAGTTTGATAAGGTCACTCTGTATGTTTTTGAGCGTTGTTTGGATTGTGACATCAATTATCTTAGATGGTAGAGCTGAGGAACCTATGGCAGTGGATGACCCGCAGACGCTTCAGAATCTCCAATGTCAGTTTTAGAGATCTTATTTTAAACAGTTAAATGTTTGTATTATTGTTTCTCCTCACTGTTAGCTAGTAAAATTAGCTAGCTAGCTTACTGGATAGCCAATAACTGTTATTTAAATCTGTTTGGAATCCTATCTTGCGTCATGCCTATAATTTTGAGATAGGACCAGTCGGCCGGCCAGACGGGACCGACCGGATGGAATTGTTAATAGGAATCAGGCAATTGTTTATAATCATGCAATTGGTAATAGGAATCAACAGAGTAAAGTAATGGCTCGACTGATGTCTGCATGGTTCTATGGATTGGATCAATGAGTTCAACAGCATAACACACACTTGATGGACTACAGGAAAAGGCGGGCCGAACAGACCCCCATTAATAACATCAACGGGGCTGTAGTGGAGCGGGTGGAGAGTTTCAAGTTCCTTGGTGTCCACATCACCAACGAACTATCATGGTCCAAACACACCAAGACAGTCGTGAAGAGGGCACGACAATACCTTTTCCCCCTCAGGAGACTGAAAAGATTTGGCATGGGTCCCCAGATCCTCAAAAAGTTCTACAGTTGCACCATTGAGAGCGTCCTGACTGGTTGCATCACTGCCTGGTTATGGCAACTGCTCGGGATCTGACCGTAAGGCGCCACAGAGGGTAGTGCGTACGGCCTCGTTATTTTATTTTATTGTGTTATTTTTATAATTTTTTACTTTAGTTTATTTGGTAAATATTTTCTTAACTCTTCTTGAACTGCACTGTTGGTTAAGGGATTGTAAGTAAGCATTTCACGGTAAGGTCTACACTTGTTGTATTCGGCGCATGTGACAAATAGAGTTTAATTGGATTTGATCGATGAGCTCAACAGCATAACAGACACTTTATCAATGAGTTCAACAGCATAACAGACACTTGATCAATGAGTTCAACAGCATAACAGACACTTGGTCAATGAGCTCAACAGCATAACAGACACTTGGTCAATGAGCTCAACAGCATAACAGACACTTGATCAATGAGTTCAACATCTTAACAGACACTTGATCAATGAGTTCAACAGCATAACAGACACTTGATCAATGAGTTCAACATCTTAACAGACACTTGCATTAGAATAATGAATTGCAGGGCATGATAGTTAAGCTGACTTCAGAAGATTCACTTTAGAGTAGATTAATTAGAACACAAAGTGAATTAGAATGATTTTTGTTGGATTTTACGTCTATGATTAGACTCATGGGGGTTTTGATTAGAGTCATGCAACCTTTTGTTTTAACTAGGAATATAGCGTCATAATCCATGAGGAGAATAAACGAGGGGTTAATACAGTAAAAAGGGGGAGCTGTAACCTATAACACACCTCGTTTATTCTCCTCAGGACTTTAAATGGCCCCACAAACCTCGGACCCAGTTTCCGGCAGGGCAGGCAGAGGGGCAGGTTTCGGGTCGTGAGCCAGACCCGGTCCCCCGGTTCAAACACCGGGGCCTCACTGCGGTGGCGGTCAGCGCTCGCTTTCCGTCGCCCTTCGGCCCGTTTCAGGTGCCCGTGGACGGCCTCCCAGGTTTCCTGCGAGCGCTTCACCCAGTCCTCCACCACAGGAGCCTCGGTCTGGCTCGGATGCCACGGTACCAGGACCGGCTGATACCCCAACACGCACTGAGAGGGCGAAAGGTTAGTTGAGGAGTGACGGAGTGAGTTCTGGGCCCATGGCCGGTCCTGGCAATACGACCGCAGAAACCTACCCACATCCTAGTTTACTCTCTCCACCTGCCCATTACTCTCGGGGTGAAAACCAGAGGTCAGGCTGACCGAGACCCCCAGACGCTCCATGAACGCCCTCCAATCCCGGGACGTGAACTGGGGACCCCGATCAGAAACTATGTCCTCAGGCACCCCGTAGTGCCGGAAGACGTGAGTAAACAGGGCCTCCGCAGTCTGTAGGGCCGTAGGGAGACCGGGCAAAGGGAGGAGACGACAGGACTTAGAAAACCGATCCACAGCGACCAGGATCGTGGTGTTACCCTGGGACGCAGGAAGATCGGTCAGGAAGTCTACCGACAGGTGTGACCAAGGCCGCTGTGGAACAGGGAGGGGTTGTAACTTTCCTCTGGGCAGGTGTCTAGGAGCCTTGCACTGAGCGCATACTGAACAGGAGGAGACATAGACCCTCACGTCTTTAGCTAAAGTGGGGCACCAGTACTTCCCCCTAAGGCTTTGCACCGTCCTATCGATACCCGGATGACCAGAGGAGGGTAACATGTGCGCCCACCGAATCAACCTATCACAGACACCAAGCGGGACGTACCTCCGTCCAGCTGGACACTGAGGTGGAGTAGGCTCTGACCGAGATGCCCGCTCGATGTCCGCGTCCACCTCCCACACCACCGGCGCCACCAGACAAGAGGCCGGAAGTATGGGGGTGGGATCGATGGACCACTCCTCTGTATCATACAGACGGGACAGTGCGTTCTGGGAACCTGGTCTATACAATATCGTAAATCTGAATCTGGTGAAAAACATGGCCCACCTTGCCTGGCGAGGGTTCAGTCTCCTTGCCGCCCGGATGTACTCCAGATTACGGTGGTCATTCCAGATGGGGAAAGGGTGTTGAGCCCCCTCAAGCCTATGTCTCCACATCTTCAGGGCTTTTACGACAGCCAGCAACTCCCGGTCCCCCACGTCATAGTTTCGCTCCGCCGGGCTGAGCTTCCTCGAAAAGAAAGCGCAGGGGCGGAGCTTCAGTGGCGCGCCCAAGTGCTGGGAGAGCACAGCTCCAATCCCAGCCTCAGATGCGTCCACCCCCACTATGAATGCGAAAGAGGGATCCGGATGAGCCAACACAGGAGCCTCGGTAAACAGAGTCCTCAAGCGACAAAACGCTCTGTCCGCCTCAGCCGACCATCGCAGACGCACCGGTCCCCCCTTCAGCAGTGAGATAATGGGAGCAGCCACCTGCCCAAAACCCCGGATAAACCTTCAGTAGTAATTGGCAAACCCTAAAAACCGCTGCACCTCCTTTACCGTGGTGGGAGTCGGCCAATTACGCACGGCTGCAATGCGGTCACACTCCATCACCAACCCTGATTTGGAAATGCAATAACCCAGGAAGGAGACGGCCTGTTGGGAGAACACGCATTTCTCAGCCTTGACGTACAGGTAGTGATCCAACAGTCGCCCAAGTACTCTGCGCACCAGAGACACATGCGTGGCGTGTGTGGCGGAGTAGATCAGAATGTCATCGATATACGCCACCACACCCTGCCCGTGCAGGTCCCTGAGAGTCTCGTCTACGAAGGATTGGAAGACTGCTGGGGCATTCTTCAACCCATACGGCATGACGAGGTACTCATAATGGCCGGATGTGGTACTAAACGCTGTCTTTCACTCATCTCCCTCCCGGATACGCACCAAGTTATACGCGCTCCAGAGATCCAGTTTTGTGAAGAAGCGTGCTCCGTGAAATGACTCAGTCGCCGTAGCGATGAGAGGTAGCGGGTAACTGTACCCCACCGTAATAGAATTTAGACCTCTATAGTCAATGCACGGATGTAGACCTCCCTCCTTCTTCTTCACAAAAAAGAAACTCGAGGAGGCGGGTGACGTGGAGGACCGAATGTACCCCTGCCTCAGAGATTCAGAGACATATGTTTCCATAGCCACCGTCTCCTCCTGTGACCGGGGATACGCGTGACTCCTGGGAAGTGCGGCGTTTACCTGGAGGTTTATCGCACAATCCCCACGTAGATGGGGTTGTAATTGGGTCGCCCTCTTTTTACAGAAGGCGATAGCCAAATCGTCATATTTGGGGGGAATGCGCACGGTGGAGCTTTAGTCTAGACTCTCCAGCGTCGTTGGACCGATGGAAACTCCCACACACCTACCTGAGCACTCCTCTGACCACCCCTTTAGAGCCCTCTGTTGCCACGAAATAGTGGGGTTGTGAAAGGCCAACCAGGGGATCCCCAGCACCACTGGAAATGCAGGTGAATCAATGAGGAAAAGATTAATGCTCTCCTCGTGACCACCCTGCGTAACCATGTCCAGTGGAGCCGTGGCCTCCCTGACCACCCCTGACCCTAATGGTCGACTATCTAGGGAGTGCACATGGAATGGTTTGTCCATCTGAACCAGGGGAATCCCTAACCTATGCACGAAACCGCGCCCCATGAAATTCCCTGCTGCGCCTGAATCTACTAGCGCCTTATGCTGGGAATGGGGGGAAAACTCAGGGAAAGAGATTAACACATACATGTGACCAACAGGGGGCTCTGGGTGAGCCTGGTGCTGACTCACCTGGGGTGCCCGAACAGTACTCAGCCTGCCGTCTCGACTCCCAGACGAGCTCCTCCAGCACCGGTCGGCAGTGTGCCCTCTCCGACCACACCCAGTTCAGGAGGAGGCTCCTCCTCCGATCGCCCTCGCTGCAGAACCCCCTAACTCCATGGGGGTTGGAGCGGAGGCGCTGGGGGGTAGAACCAACAGGACCCGATCCGGACGCCCGCGCGTAGCCAGCAAGTTGTCCAACCTGATGGACATGTCCACTAGCTGGTCCAGGGTGAGGGTAGCGTCTCTACATGCTATCGCCCTGCGGACGTCCTCACGTAAGCTGCACCTATAGTGGTCAATCAGGGCCCTGTCGTTCCACCCTGCGCCGGCGGCCAAGGTCCTGAACTCCAGCGCGAATTCTTGAGCGCTCCTCGTCTCCTGCCGTAGATGGAACAGACGCTCACCCGAACCCTGGGTAGTGGTCCCTCGCCGAGTCTGGTCCATCCCAGACCACGTTGGCCCACTCCAGAGCTTTGCCTGACAGGCAGGAGACGAGGGAGTTCACGCTCTCACCCCCCGAAGGAGCCGGGTGCACGGTTGCCAGGTAAAGCTCCAGCTGGAGCAGGAAACCCTTGCACCCGGCAGCCGTCCCATTGTACTCCCTTGGGAGCGCGAACCGAATACCGCTGGGGCCGGATGACGCCGGAGAAGGTGGTGGTGCTGGTTGGAGTGGGGCCGGTGGAGAGGCAGGCAGGCCACCTCTCTCCCATCTCTCGTCGTCACCATCACTTGATCCATAGTGGTCCCGAGACGATGGAGAAGGGTGGTGTGGTCAGCTCCTGCTGATTCCATAGGTGGTGCAGGATTCTGTTACGTGCCTCCTAAAGGAGGGAGGTGCATGAATCAGGAGCAGGAGAGCAAGGAAGTCCCAGTGGCAAAATAGTTTATTGAGCAGTCCCAACTCAACTACAACACGGGAAGGAAACACGCCCAAACGAGGTCGCCACACACACAGGGAAATAAACACTACACACGGAGGAGAAACCTCTACTCCTAAACTCATATCAAACGGCACAACTGCCGTGAGAAAAGAAACCCCGTGGTGCAGACACGCACCCCTAACAACGTAACCAAAGAAAACAATCCCGCACAAAGACTAGCAGGCAGCAGAGGTAAATATACCCACCGAAATCAACTAATAAGACACAGGTGTAAACAATACAGACAGACACAAACGAAAAGGAAAAATGGATCGGTGGCCGCTAGTAGGCCGGCGACGACGACCGCCGAGCACCGCCCGAACAGGGAGAGGAGCCACCTTCGGTGGAAGTCGTGACACACATTATGGTTTGTTTTTTAATAACTGTTTTATGGAAAAGGAACAAATCCGTTGCTAAAACTGTACATCACTATAGAAAAGTACAGGCTGAGCCTGAACTAAGTTAAAAATACACAACTCAAGCCTGTAGTCAGTGAAAAATGCACATCTAGTGCAATTTTGTTTCACTCACACAAACAGGCATACACCGATACAATCACACACAGACACACAGAACAAACACACAGAGCACACACAGATGCATGCACATGCGCACACACACATGCACACTGAAGCAACTGTCCAGCTGTTCTCTCCAGTATTTGCGTTCTGTCAGCGCGAAGTTTGATTTCTATCCGTCGGCCGTGTCAGATAGCCCAGCTGAGCTGAAAGCACTCTCGGATGCACCTGGAGCAGCAGCATGAGCGATCCAACCAAAATGTGCCAAATTACAGGGCCTGAAGAGGCCTCTCACAGCCTATCCTTCATAATGATAAAGTGACATGTACCATGTGCTCAGAGAACAGTACAGTGTCCACTGTTGTACAAGGGGGCTTGGGGGTGGCTGCTACGCTTCACGCTTCAGCAGAGCCTCTTTATCCTGACTGTAACCTCAGAGTAAACCAGCTGTTGGCCCATTTCCACCCCTCTCTCTCAAACAACCCAACAACTTGCACCCCCCCACACACACAAATACAACCCCCCCCACCCCACCCCACCCCCCACCCCCCACAGACAAACGCTATTAGAAACTACACTTAAGAGGTTTTGTGGGGGGAAACAAAGTTCATTCTTACCACAATCCTGTTTCTGGAATTCAGTTCAGGAATTTCACAGCAAACAAGCGGTGGAGCCAAGAAAGTATGTATGGGGTAGACCGGCAGGGCCGAGTGGTGTTCTGATGTCTTCATCGTAGTGCTTACAGGAAGAGACATGGCTTTTAATGAGGTAATACAGTACTGGAAACAGGCTCTGGAAATGAAATGGGGCAGTTGTGGTGAGATATGTTTTTGAGGACACGGCTTGGAATAGCTCCAGGGCAATTTCTACATTTCTTATGGCTGCAAAAAGTCCAGAACAGATCATTAAACTTGGCTAATGAAGTAACGTTTGACTTCCATCACAGACATGAAGCATTATGATAGATGGAGAGAGGCCTCTATGGCCTGCGTCATGCCAACACAAACACAAAGACACGATTCTTTGTTCCCAATATTGAAGATTTCAATTTGAACTCCTACACAACCCACAGAATGGTCCTCAGGACATTGACAGATTAGAGGGATTGCTTCATTCCCAGTAGAAGCCATTTCCTTGCTCTGTCATGCTGTGAAATTCTTGGCAAAACAAGCAAGTTAGAAGATTTTTGAACAGAAATGTCAAATTTCGGTGACATTTTCCCTCCGATACTCGACTTGGAGTACCCTAATCGCTGCCACTCGCCATACTTCCTTGATGATGTTTCGGCTGTGGAGTTTTTTTAGGAGCGTCTTTACAATGTAGGACATCCCTGCTGTCTGCAGCTGTCTCGCGAAGAAGTGAAAGATATGGGTCAAGAGAGAGTGACGACCGGGGCAGGTGCCGAGGAAGTCAGGGCCCTATCTCCCAGCCATAAACAAACGCCTCACATCTAACACGGAGCTCTGAACCTTTCCTTGTCACAGTCTGTAATCCCCACATGTTTTAGGATGACTTCCATCATTCCTGTTCCCAAGAACTCAAAGGCTTCAAGCCACAATGACTAATGCCCTGCACTCACATCTGCAGTCATGAAGTGCTTTGAAAGGCTTTTTATGGCACACATCCACTCTAGACCCACCTAATTTGCATACCGCCCCAACAGATCCATAGACGACACAATCTTAATTGCACTCCACACTGCCCTCACCCACCTAGATACAGTAAGAGGAATACCTATAGTATGTGAGAATGCTGTTCATTGACTACAGCTCAGCATTCAACACCATTGTCCCCTCCATGCTCATCACCAAGCTTAGGACCTTGGGACTGAACACCTCCCTCCGCAACTGGATCTTGGTCTTGCCGACGGGCTGACCCCAGGTGGTGAGGGTAGGCAACATCACCTCCGCCACGCTGACCCTCAACACGGGGGCCCCACAGGGGTGTGTGCTTAGTCCCCTCCTGTACTTTCTGTTCACGACTCCAACACCATCATCAAGTTTGCTGACAACACGACGGTGGTAGGCCTGATCACCGGCAATGATGAGACAGCCTACAGGGAGGAGGTCAGTGACCTGGCAGTGTGGTGCCGGGACAAACTTTCCCTTAACATCAGTAAGACCAAGGAGCTGATCGTGGACTATAGGAAACTGGGAAGCGAGCACGCCCCCATGCACATCAACGGGGCTGTAGTGGAGCGGGCCGAGAGCTTCAAGTTCCAAAGCGTCCAAATCACTAAGGACTTAAAATGGTCCACATGCACAACCCTCAGGAGGTTGAAACGGTTTGGCATAGACTCTCAAATCCTCAAAAAGTTGTACAGCTGCACTATTGAGAGTATCTTGACTCGCTGCATCGCTGCCCTCGATCGCATGGCGCTACAGAAGGTGGTGCGGACATCCCAGTACATCACTGGGGCTGAGCTCTCTGTCATCCAGGACTTCTATATCAGGCGGTGTGAAAGGAAGGCCCGGGAAAATCGTCAAAGACTCCAGCCACCCAAGCCATAGACTGTTCTCTATGCTTCTGCACAGCAAGTCTGACACCAACAGGTTCTTGATCAGACTCTATCCCCAAGCCATAAACCTGCTAAATAGCTAACAAAATGGCTAACACACACACACACACACACACACACGCACACGCACACGCACACGCACACACACACACACACACACACACACACACACACACACACACACACACACACACACACACACACACACCATCTTACGCTGCTGCTACTCTGTTTATCATTTATCCTGATGCCTAGCCCCCTTACCCCTATACATATCTACCTATATCGATCCAGTATCCCTGCACATTGTAAATATGGTACTGGAAATGATCCTTTATATAACTTCTTACTTTCTCGTGTTGTTCTTATTATTTATTTTTATTTCTCGTTTGTTTTTGTTCTACCTTGTGTTATTTTTAGTACTACATTGATATTGATTCTATGCATTATTGGGTTTAGAGCATGAAAAATGGCATTTCACTGTACTTGTGCACGTGACATTAAAACGTGGAACTTGAACATTGATCCTAAAGACCGCCAGCGCCACAGCCCTGGTCCCCTGCCTCCACAGCACATACTCAACACACTGCTATAGAACCAGAGAAGAGCACATTCTTGTCTTACAGCCCTGGCCCCTGCCTCCACAGCAAATACTCAACACACTGCTATAGAACCAGAGAAGAGCACATTCTTGTCTTACAGCCCTGGCCCCTGCCTCCACAGCAAATACTCAACACACTGCTATAGAACCAGAGAAGAGCACATTCTTGTCTTACAGCCCTGGCCCCTGCCTCCACAGCAAATACTCAACACACTGCTATAGAACCAGAGAAGAGCACATTCTTGTCTCACAGCCCTGGTCCCCTGCCTCCACAGCACATACTCAACACACTGCTATAGAACCAGAGAAGAGCACATTCTTGTCTCACAGCCAAACATGACATATATTATTTGTGTGTGTGTATGGAGAAAGAGAAAATAATTATCCCATGCGGCAGTGTCTGCCCTCCTCCTCCCCTCCTATTTCCCAAACAGCATCTTTCACGTTTCAGCCTTTTAATTGCTTTAGCTCCAAGTTCTGCTGTATTTCCCCCCCCTCTGCCTTTCTACACCTTCCTCTTTGAGTGAAAGGAGCTGAAGGCACTTCGGTGCTGATAAAGATCGCTTTTGGCTTCGCTCTGTCTAAACCAAAGAGAGTGGGCTTCACTGGACTGGAAATGTAGCCGGAGAAAGGCCTTTTTGAATTAGAAGCTCTTGCAACTCTGGTACTTTCTCAGGTATTTGTTCTGTGTCTTTGTTTAAGAGGCCTCAGCCGTGTCACCCAACCAGTAGAGAGAATATATCCATGGAACATCCACTGTGTGTGCTGTACAACTGGTTTAAAACAGCCACCTGAAAGCGGCGAATGGCGAAAGAACACATTCTCTGCTAGTGCACATTGCAGACACCTTGTTATATTTCCATCAAAATGAAAGTACCCTGTAAATGGGGCTCCAGTTCAGACTTTCTTGTGGGCAACGGATAGGAAAATAAGTTTCTTTGCAGAAATATTCATGCTTTCTTCACAGTGTTGTCTATCCTACAGTATGTCCTGTGTTGCACAATGACAACTGTATTTTGCTCATTTCTTCTGTGATGTTTTGGTCGATTGCCCTTTGCAGGTTTCCACTTCCTGTGATACCATCACACCATGCCTGAGGGGGCAGGCCGAGGCAGCCAGAGAAAGCCCAGCAACCAAGGTCAGAGGTCAACACTGATACTGTCACACCTGTGACGCTATTGTTGTGTAACGTCAGAGTATTCTATTCAACTTCAGATGTTTTAATATGCTCTACGTCAATGTAAAATCATATTTTCAATGTGTTTATCTTGTTTTGTTATTGTTACCTTAGCAGTTTCACACTGTAGCTACAATATAGTAAAAGATGCACTCTGGGATCTTAAGCACAATACATTTGAAACAAATTGGATTCACAACATATCACACCAATTGCAAAATTTCTATGAAATCATACGAATTGCACAATTCGTAACATATCCCACCAATTGGATGACATAGTACACAAAAAACGGGGACCCCTTTTGGCTCGTGAGCACCACTTTCAAAACTATTGGCTGAAATGACACAAAAGTTTGAGAGTGCATCTTTAATGATAGAGACTGACAGAACTCATTCATGAAATAGCATTATGAAGAGCCACCAAGGTTGATTCTTGGTGTAACGTTGGAGCTCTTGTTGAGGGTATAGAATTAGACTGCATGTTCTGTATACTGGATGTTTCGTGGTCGCTCGCAAAGCATAATACTGAACAATGTTTAGGGGTAAAAAGAGAAGAAATCTCTCTCTGCACGTATGATTATACATGAAAAACAGGCTACAGAGCACGCCCAAGATAAGGGTATCCGGTTAGCATAGAAATGACAAAATGTCCAAATTGTCAAATTGACGAGAGGGAAGTGGAGAGACCATGGGAGGGCACTGAGCGTGACTATATTTAGGCCTTACTCTGCCCCCCTTCCAACCCCCCAGTTTTTCCCAACAAAGAGAGTGCTTATATTAACGGAGTCAATCATGACAAAAAATGTTGTGGAACTGCACAGACAATTTGGATTGTTTAAGGGTGTTCACGTCTTATTGGAAAGTCCTCTGTAAACATAGGGAAGTTGGAAGGTCTTAGGGAGGCCTAGCTTTGGCTCGGCATTGTGAGGGGTCACAAGATAACATTTCTGGGATGTATTGTTACTGCACTGCACGGTCATTTATTCCAACATGGAAAATACTGTTTCACATAATGCAAAGTATATTATACTGCTTTTATAGTTGAAAAAAAAACACATTTGTTTTTTCATTCTTTATTTAAACAGGAAGGCCTTTTAGTTGCTAAAGAGTCCACTATAGTTACACTCACTTCAGTGGGTCTCCTTACGGTATATGATGTTTTCTTTCAGGTTACAGTTACATTCTCCTAACTAATTTGTCCCGTCTAAAAGCATTATCTTTCACTGACTGCCTGTCCCTCAGGTGTATTTAGCTCAAGTGAGAATGTTTGTTTAGTAGAATGCCCAGTGAGTTTCATCTAGATTAGCACAAAGAAACACAGCGTGCTTGTTCGTCGTACTCATAGAGCCCAGTGGAGGCCCACCAGGCAGCCCACGGCACTTTTGGTCAAACACATCTCACAGAGACTGAGCCAGAGGACAAGAGAGCTACTGTGTTGCCCTGTGAGCACTAGGTCAGCGTGACTTGGCCTGTTAGTGGTTAGTCAGCGAGGCAGGGGACCAGGGTGACTCCCTACCAGTTTGTTTTTGCTGATCAATCAATCAAATTAATTTTTACATCAGCCGATGTCACAAAGTGCTATACAGAAACCCAGGCTAAAACGCCAAACAGAAAGCAATGC
>NC_074697.1:40547009-40557009 GCF_029448725.1 Salvelinus fontinalis | reverse complement strand
GTACAGGCCTTGGTGTAATGCTCATTCCTTCGACGATAAGTGCGAATCCGACCATCACCCCTGGTGAGACAAAACCACGACTCGTCAGTGAAGAGCACTTTTTGCCAGTCCTGTCTGTTCCAGCGACGGTGGGTTTGTGCCCATAGGTGACGCTGTTGCTGGTGATGTCTGGTGAGGACCTGCCTTACAACAGGCTTACAAGTCCTCAATCCAGCCTCTCTCAGCCTATTGCGAACAGTCTGAGCACTGATGGAGGGATTGTACGTTCCTGGCGTAACTCGGGCAGTTGTTGTTGCCATCCTGTACCTGTCCCGCAGGTGTGATGTTTGGATGTACCGATCCTGTGCAGGTGTTGTTACACGTGGTCTGCCCCTGCGAGGACGATCAGCTATCCGTCCTGTCTCCCTGTAGCGCTGTCTTAGGTGTCTTACAGTACGGGTATTGCAATTTATTGCCCTGGCCACATCTGCAGTCCTCATGCCTCCTTGCAGCAAGCCTAAGGCACGTTCACGCAGATTAGCAGGGACCCTGGGCATCTTTCTTTTGGTGTTTTTCAGTCAGTAGAAAGGCCTCTTTAGTGTCCTAATGTTTCATAACTGTGCCCTTAACGACCGTTCCACAGGTGCATGTTCATTAATTGTTTATGGTTCATTGAACAAGCATGGGAAACAGTGTTTACACCATTAACAATGAAGATCTGTGAAGTTATTTGGATTTTTACTAATTATCTTTGAAGGGCAGGGTCCTGAAAAAGAGAAGTTTCTTTCTTTGGTGAGTTTACTACTATGAGTGTTGGGTAGGTTAGTGTGCACAGGACTGGTCACCTCAGATATGGCTTTGGCCATATATCCTGTGTTAGTACAATAATGTTAACATGTTTAACCCTGATTGTGCCAGTATTATTCAGAGTATTACATGTATCCACTCCAGACCTTAGGGCTCCCTCTCCGACCTTCTCTCTGATCTCATCTCACCCCACGGCTGTGTTTTGGTGGGCTGTCTTAAACATTTTGACGCCAGGGAAAATACTGCGATTGTATATACCTACCGTGGAGCAGCTTTGGTGATACGTCAGTGTCGAAAAATCTTTCTGAATGTTCCACTTGAGCCCACATGGGTCTCTTGAGTTGAATCCATTCTACTCTCATGACTCAATTGCCAGTTTTCCCCAAAAATATTTAATTACGGTGACATTACTGTGTAAAAGAGGATTAGTTGAATCAACAAATTCCTACTCAGCCATGATTAAAGGGTTCCAAAAGGGTCCTCCGGCTGTCCCCATAGGAGAACCCTTTTTGGTTCCAGGTAGAACTCTCCCAAAAGGGTTCTGTCTGGAACCAAAAGGGTTCTACCTGGAATCAAAAAGGTTCTTGAAAGGGTTCTCCTATAGGGACAGCCGAATAACTCTTTTAGGTTCTAGATAGCATCTTTTTTTCTAGGGGTGTTAGTTTTTTTGAATGGGAGTGTAGGAAAACAACAGGTGCTGCACAGCCTCCAGGGAGAGGATACAGACAATGGGTCAGGTATCAGCTTTGACTAGAGCAATATAGCACTGCGTAATGTAGTGATTTGACTCATGACCATGGAAACTCTATCCATATACATATATCTATCCATATACATTACATACTGCAAGTTTGTAGTCTGTGTTAGCCTCAAATAAGGTAACTCCCAATTGGGCAGCCGTGAGGTTGAAAATTAAACTTTGGACACTCGCCATGGAAAACCAGTAAGATTCATTGTGTAACATGTCTGCAATTAGAAAGTATAGTACGATTTTGGAGCAATTATACTGATTATATCATTTTTCTATATAATTATTGGTAACGATATATCTGCCCTTTTGCAGTCAAGTGTCTTAACATAAATATCCAGTGTGTTTCTAGAATAAGGGCTATTTGACCACCTTTTAACCGATTGTAAAAACAAACCAATGAAAACAAGTTAATGAATCCTTGTTTATAATACAATTGACTTTCATAGAATAGCTTATTATAATTGACCTTTTTGTTTCCTGAAGAGATACGATTTTTTTATGCACACATGCACAAGGAGTCTCACCCGGCATCTTACTAACTGGAGATTACCCCCAGTCAAGCATTCACATCTATGTTTAGCTGGAGGGCATATTCTGCTGTCTTTCCCTTTTCTCTCTACTGAAGCCAACTCATTTTCCGTCCATATAAGACTGGAGTCATTCTCATGTTTTTCTTGGAATCAGCCCAACGTAGATAAACACTGCCCTTCAAGCAGCTCATGAGTTTACTTAAATCAAATTCAGACAATTAATTCTGCCAAAATGCTTTAGAATCATATGTGAATGTCCTCGAGCAAGGAAACCATAGTGAATCTCTGCAACAGCTAATGGTTAAATTAAGCTTCTGATAGATGGGGATACACACCTCAGTCACAGACAAACAATTGCGCAATCACGGTTCATTGCGATTCATCGTGATATCCTGGTTACATGGTGGGATTTGGGTAACACTTCAAGAAGAAAACAGTGGCCCTGGCTTCTGTTGAGGATGGCGTACAGTAGTTAAATAAGGAGTTGTTGTTTTCGTTGTCGTCATGGAAGGGTTCGTGAGCGAGAGAGGGCATGTATCAGTCCTTTAAACTGAATCATTATGCCGCAGGAAGTGATGGATTGTTCCTCTCGGTTGGCCCTCCCTTTCTAAAGTGGGCAACCATTGTAGCACCACCAGTTCTACATTTTACTCTCGACACAATACACTATTTCTTCGTAGCCTGGGCTTATTTCATGCTCATTTACCATGACAACCAGTCTATTTTCTCTCAATTTGTTTGATTGCAGACAGAACCTTTCTCTGTCTAGTGTTCTGTTTCCTGTGTTCAATTGGCCTTGCCTGACAACGCTGAGATGGTCCTAATGAAGGGGGTCACTGGGACCTCAGCGAATTTAGTCCACCGACCGGCAGATCAAGCTGGGGGGAGGAAATTGGTCTCTCTGTTTCCTGTCAGCCCTGAATTGGCTTTGTGTGTTTTTGCACAAAAGTGCAGGAGGTTGCCAGAACAAGAAGATTGACAGCGAGATTGTAGCAACCAAACTGTGAAAAAAAGAGAAGGTTTTCTCGTAATTACACCTTTTGTTTTTGACACCCCTTGTTTCCTGCATGGCAGCTTTGTGGTCATGTTCAGAGGAACACAAAGTAAGCTGTTCAGGCAGCCTGCTCTGACTTTCATGGCAGAAACCAACCTACATATTAGTCTTGTAGCTGTACTGTAAGTATTTTGTCGAGTTGTTCCCCAAAAGAAGAAGGCAAAGTGTTCTAGCACCTGTGTCAACCTATTTCCCAACTGCTGCTGGCAGCCCAACCTGGTAATTTGAACTGATTTATTTTAATACACTTCAGCAACGTGTGAAAGTGATCCAAGAAAAGCCTGTCGGGTTAAAACAGGCCTGCGTGGTTGGTTGGTTGGAGTAGTTTGTGTTGACTTATGTTGACATGACATTGACCGTCTCCTCCTTTTCTCTCCATCTTCTCCCTTCTCCCCTCACCCAGCTGCCAAGCGCCCCTCCTCCGTGTCCTCCCTGAGCAGCATTGTGGGTAGGATGACCTCGTCGGGGGGCGCCTCCCGCGGGAGCTGCACCTCGGTCAACACGGTGTGCTCGGATAGCGACCGCACGGCCAGCCTCAGCTCCTCTGCCTCCTCCGCCTCCCTGCAGGACGGACACTCTTCCTCTTCCTCCTCGCTGCCCTACGGGGCCGTGCCTGCCTACCCTTCCTCGCCGCAGCGCAACGGCTCCGACATCAGCCTGGACCTCACCCCCCTCTCCCAGCTCCCAGCGGGGGCAAACCCTGCCACCGCCGTGTCCCCGCCCAAGCTGTCTCGCTTGGAGAGGGTGGCGCTGGAGATAGTAGAGACGGAGCAGGCGTACGTGAGGGACCTGAAGAGCATCGTAGAGGTAAGAAAGAAGCCCTCCCCTTCCATCCCACTCTCCTTTCCTCTCCTTCCTGTCCTCAGTACAGTCAGTGTGTCCCTCCTCTCTGTGCTCTGGCCTGCTGCTGGTACTGGTCTGAGGTCAGCATTACCTCCCCATTCCTGGTACTTGGTACCACATTGACATGAAAAGAATATGGTTTTAACATGATCATCATATGGTTTACATATTGGCATGTATACAGCTTACAGTATACATATTGAGTTGATTATTTCTGAATTGGAATTACCACAATGCCTAATGTCTATAGTGAAACTGGAACTCATGGATACTGGGAGGTTGTGTCAGCAGTTTTTCAACCCCTTTCCGCCAGAGGAACTCCTCGACTCTCCCACCAGCTTCTTATTAGTAAAATGTGAACAATGCTTTCATCCCCCTCCTCGTTCGGTGGCCCATCTTGGAGCCCTGTCTGGCCTCCCCCGTGTGCCTCTGTGGCTCCATCCATCAGTGGCCCAGGTGGAACACGAGGAGGAGGGCAAGAGGGAGGGTATGGCACGGGATGAAAGCAGCAGTAAATCCAAGTCATTACTTCAAAAGGATGTTTCACACTCTTATCCGATAGGGTCAGCTGGCCTGCGACAATGAGGAGTCTGTGACTCACACACACACACACACACACACACACACACACACACACACACACACACACACACACACACACACACACACACACACACACACACACACACACACACACACACACACACACACTGATATAACACACGTGCGTGCACATATACTGTACATGCACACAGACACACACACACAAACACACACACACACACACACACACACACACACACACACACACACACACACACACACACACACACACACACACACACACACACACACACACACACACACACACACTGATATAACACACATGCGTGCACATATACTGTACATGCACACACACACACACACACACACACACACACACACACACACACACACACACACACACACACACACACACACACACACACACACACACACACACACACACAGACACACTGATATAACACACGTGCGTGCACATATACTGTACATGCACACACACACACACATACACACACACACACACACACACACACACACACACACACACACACACACACACACACAGATATAACACGTGCGTGCACATATACTGTACATGCACACACACACACACACACACACACACACACACACACACACACACACACACACACACACACACACACACACACACACACACACACACACACACACACACACACACACACACACACACACACACACACACACACACACACACACACACACACACAGACAGACAGACAGAGGGAGGATTAGTTTGATTAGGAACAGAGTGGGGTTGTTGAGTCAGGGCGTCAACACTTTTATCATATTGCCCTTGGAAGCGGATGGATTTAGCTCTGACCTTTAAGATAGGTCAGGAATCAGGAGTCTCTCTACGGGACTGAGGAGGAAAACAGACGAAAGATAGTCTTAAAGGAAGTGACATCACTTTGATGCCTCTATTTTTTGGGAGGCCAGCGATCCTTTGAAAAAGTAATTAGCAACTCTTTTCCTGGTTTAGGGTTAGTTTTACTTTTACATGTAGCGCAGCGGTTAGGGTAAAAGCCCATTTATGCTTGATCCAAAAATGGGACTGGAGGTTCCATATGGAGGGTGTGAAGCAATTGCGGAGCTCCCGAATGCATGCAGAGGCCAAATCAAGGCCTGTACCGCATCGTCGTGCGCCTCTCAAATTGTGTAACAATGTGGAGAGCTCTGTATACCTCCGCATTGACGTGGCTGGTTGACAGTAGGTTGACAGTAGGTTGACAGTAGGTTGACAGTAGGTTGACAGTAGGTGAGGGCTCTGTATAGCTCCGCATTGACGTGGCTGGTTGACAGTAGGTTGACAGTAGGTTGACAGTAGGTGAGGGCTCTGTATAGCTCCGCATTGACATGGCTGGTTGACAGTAGGTTGACAGTAGGTTGACAGTAGGTTGACAGTAGGTTGACAGTAGGTTGACAGTAGGTGAGGGCTCTGTATAGCTCCGCATTGACATGGCTGGTTGACAGTAGGTTGACAGTAGGTTGACAGTAGGTTGACAGTAGATGAGGGCTCTGTATAGATCCGCATTGACGTGGCTGGTTGACAGTAGGTTGACAGTAGGTTGACAGTAGGTTGACAGTAGATGAGGGCTCTGTATAGATCCGCATTGACGTGGCTGGTTGACAGTAGGTTGACAGTAGGTTGACAGTAGGTGAGGGCGGGAGGTCCTGTCTAAACACAGACTCACTTCCCTGACAACTTCCTTCACAACAGCTCTGCTCCACTAAACACAAGAAGTATGAAAGCCCTGACGTCTGCAGAGGCTGCATCGCAGTAAATGCCCTCTGGCCATTTCAGATGCCGATTGGTACTGTAGAGGCATGGCTCGGGTAAAGGTTCATGGATAGTTTGTTGAACAGTTTGTTGATAGCTACTTGAACATTATTCAACGACCCTTTGGTTATATTTTGGTTTTGTTGATTGTGAAAGCCAGCCTGATGGACCTAGGGTTAGGGTTAGGGTTAGGGTGAGGTGCAAGACAGTGTGGTTCATGCAGGTCAGGTCTGTGCTGGAGGGAGGAAGTGATCTAGGTCAAATCAAATCAAATTGTATTGGTCACATACACATGGTTAGCAGATGTTAATGCAAGTGTAGTGAAATGCTTGAGCTTCAGTAATATCTAACAATTCCCCAACAACTACTTAATACACACAAATCTAAAGGGGTGAATGAGAATATGTACATATAAGTATATGGATGAGCGATAGCCGAGCAGCATGGGCAAGGTGCAATAGATGGTATAATATACAGTATATGCATGTGATATGAGTAATGTAAGATATGTAAACATTATTAAAGTGGCATTATTTAAAGTGGCATTGTTTAAAGAGACTAGTGATCCATTTATTAAAGTGGCCAGTGATTGGGTCTCAATGTAGGCAGCAGCCTCTCTGAGTTAGTGAATGCTGTTTAGTAGTCTGATGGCCTTGAGATAGAAGCTGTTTTTTCAGTCTCTCGGTCCCAGCTTTGATGCACCTGTACTGACCTCGCCTTCTGGATGGTAGCGGGGTGAACAGGCAGTGGCTCGGGTGGTTGTTGTCCTTGATGATCTTTATGGCCTCCTGTGACATCGGGTGTTATAGGTGTCCTGGAGGGCAGGTAGTTTGCCCCTGGTGATGCGTTTTGTAGACCGCACCACCCTCTGGAGAGGGTTGCGTTTGAGGGCGGTGCAGTTGCCGTACCAGGCTGTGATACAGCCCGATAGGATGCTCTCGATTGTGCATCTGTAAAAGTTTGTCAGGGTTTTGGGTGACAAGCCAAATTTCTTCAGCGTCCTGAGGTTGAAGATGCGCTGTTGAGCCTTCTTCACCACACTGTCTGTGTGGGTGGACCATTTCAGTTTGTCGGTGATATGTACACCGAGGAACATAAAACTTTCCACCTTTTCCACTGCTGTCCCTTCGATGTGGATAGTGGGGGTGCTCCCTCTGCTGTTTCCTGAAGTCCACGATCATCTCCTTTGTTTTGTTGACGTTGAGTGAGAGGTTGTTTTCCTGACACCACACTCCGAGGGCCCTCACCGCCTCCCTGTAGATTGTCTCGTCGTTGTTGGTAATCAAGCCTACTATTGTTGTGTCATCTGCAAACTTGATGATTGAGTTGGAGGTGTGTATGGCCACGCAGTCGAGGGTGAACAGGGAGTACAGGAGGGGGCTGAGCACGCACCCTTGTGGGGCCCCAGTGTTGAGGGTCAACCAAGTGGAGATGTTGTTTCCTACCTTCACCACCTGGGGGTGGCCCGTCAGAAAGTTCAGGACCCAATTTCACAGGGCGAGGTTGAGAGGTACTATGGTGTTGAATGCTGAGCTGTAGTCAATGAGCAACATTCTTACATAGGTATTCCTTTTGTCCAGATGGGATAGGGCGGTGTGCAGTGTGATGGTGATTGCGTCGTCTGTGAACCTGTTGGGGCGGTATGCAAACTGAAGTGGGTCTAGGGTGGCCGGTAAGGATATGATCCTTGACTAGTCTCTCAAAGCACTTCATGATGACATAAGTGAGTGCTGCGGGACGGCAGCATTTAGTTCAGTTATCTTTGCCTTCTTGGGAAGGCAGGAACAATGGTTGCCAATGCTGCCCATTAGCAGGTGGTGCATTCAGCGCTCTGGGAGAACGGTGCTGAGAGCGGAGGGGTAAATGTGCGTCTGTGCGTGCATGAGAGAGAGAGAGAGAGAGGAGAGAGGAGAGGAGAGAGAGACGAGAGGAGAAGAGGAGAGAGAGGAGAGAGAGAGAGAGAGAGAGAGAGAGAGAGAGAGAGAGAGAGAGAGAGAGGAGAGAGAGGAGAGAGAGAGGAGAGAGAGAGAGAGAGAGAGAGAGAGAGAGAGAGAGAGAGAGAGAGGCTTCTTCAGGACATGTCATGGTAGGTGTGTGGGGTATGCGTTAGAGGCTCGAGAATGCCTGAAATGTAACCCCCTTTTTGAGGCTCAGCCTTTTAAGAGCCTGTAAAACGAGCAGGCATTTGACAGAGCTGGCCTGTGCAGGGATGCCTTACTGACCAAATGTCCATACATTTGTTTTTGCAGGACAGGGATTTGGGACAGAGCACAGCTGTGGGCCCCTGAGTTGATGGAAATGGAGTTAGTTGTTGTCTGCCCCAGGACTGCTGACTGTGTGAGTTGCACATGTGATGTCTGTCGGCTCGAGCGTTGCGTTAGGCTCAGCCTTTACAGCTATGGAAATCTGCTTTTTGATCCAGGGATGATGTCAAAGTTGCTGGTAATAAGAACCAAGTTTGATGATTGGAGTCAGTGTGTGTGTGTGTGTGTGTGTGTGTGTGTGTGTGTGTGTGTGTGTGTGTGTGTGTGTGTGTGTGTGTGTGTGTGTGTGTGTGTGTGGTGTGTGTGTGTGTGTGTGTGTTGTGTGTGTGTGTGTGGTGTGTGTGTGTGTGTCTTTGTGTGTATGAACAGTTAAATGGCTTGCCTTCTCGTGTTTGTGCAGTGTGTGAGCTCCCATATGTATTTGCTCATATATGTCTTGAATGTGCAGTATACAGTATGTTGGAAGACACAAGAGGAGAAACGGTGGAGAGAAAATGGGGAGAGCCAGGCAGAGCGAAGCCCCCCTTTCCGCTCTCGCTGTACTCCTGCCAAATAGGACAGGAAATTGGGGGTGGTGGGGGGGTTTGGGGGAACGGAGCGTTTTTTTTGCCTCTCCTTGGCTGTAACCCCCCCAGTTTGGGGCACATGCGGAGGGGTGGGAGGGGCCCTCGCAGGCAGCACAGAGGGACAAACTCCTTTCCTCCAAACTCTGACCTAGTTTCTCAGACAAAGAGACCAAAACCTGCCGGCTGCTCCAGCCTCTCTCTCTCTCTCTCTCTCTCTCTTTCTCTCTTATTGCTTTCATTCTATCTGTCTTTCTTCCTTTTCACAGTGAAACATGTATCTCTTTCTCAGTCCTTTCTGTTCTTGTGCTCTCCTGTGTTTAGCCCCTCTTAATGTCTCAATTTCCCCCCCTCAAGTCTCTTCCTCATTTTTCCGGTCTTCTCCTCGCTTCTTCTGTCAACTTCTCACTCATCCATCTGTCTCTCGCTCCCCTCCTCTCTTCTCGCTATGGGTCCTCCTTGCCCTCCGAAATGAGTGTGTGTGTGTGTGTGTGCATGTGCATGCCTGCGTATGTGTGTCTGTCTCTCTGTCTGTCTGTGTGTGCGTGCGTGTGTGGGGGAATTCTTGTTCACCCACGACTGTCTGTAAGTCGACAGTAATTACAGTGCCAGTGTTCCCTTGCCTTTAAAAGGTGATGAATGTGGCGGAGCCCCCCTTATTTTTTTGTCTCACTTTGTCCCACCTCGCCCTGTTTGCGTTTCCCAGAACCCCAGTGGCTCTGGAAACAAACACAACTTGGAGACAAAGAAAAAAAAAAGCATTTTAACCCTCCAGGAAAGTACCTTAGGAGCGCTCCACTCTGCTCGGCTCTGTCAGGGTACA
>NC_074697.1:40538161-40546509 GCF_029448725.1 Salvelinus fontinalis | reverse complement strand
TACGATTTTGAGCAATTATACTGATTATATCATTTTTCTATATAATTATTGGTAACGATATATCTGCCCTTTTGCAGTCAAGTGTCTTAACATAAATATCCAGTGTGTTTCTAGAATAAGGGCTATTTGACCACCTTTTAACCGATTGTAAAAACAAACCAATGAAAACAAGTTAATGAATCCTTGTTTATAATACAATTGACTTTCATAGAATAGCTTATTATAATTGACCTTTTTGTTTCCTGAAGAGATACGATTTTTTTATGCACACATGCACAAGGAGTCTCACCCGGCATCTTACTAACTGGAGATTACCCCCAGTCAAGCATTCACATCTATGTTTAGCTGGAGGGCATATTCTGCTGTCTTTCCCTTTTCTCTCTACTGAAGCCAACTCATTTTCCGTCCATATAAGACTGGAGTCATTCTCATGTTTTTCTTGGAATCAGCCCAACGTAGATAAACACTGCCCTTCAAGCAGCTCATGAGTTTACTTAAATCAAATTCAGACAATTAATTCTGCCAAAATGCTTTAGAATCATATGTGAATGTCCTCGAGCAAGGAAACCATAGTGAATCTCTGCAACAGCTAATGGTTAAATTAAGCTTCTGATAGATGGGGATACACACCTCAGTCACAGACAAACAATTGCGCAATCACGGTTCATTGCGATTCATCGTGATATCCTGGTTACATGGTGGGATTTGGGTAACACTTCAAGAAGAAAACAGTGGCCCTGGCTTCTGTTGAGGATGGCGTACAGTAGTTAAATAAGGAGTTGTTGTTTTCGTTGTCGTCATGGAAGGGTTCGTGAGCGAGAGAGGGCATGTATCAGTCCTTTAAACTGAATCATTATGCCGCAGGAAGTGATGGATTGTTCCTCTCGGTTGGCCCTCCCTTTCTAAAGTGGGCAACCATTGTAGCACCACCAGTTCTACATTTTACTCTCGACACAATACACTATTTCTTCGTAGCCTGGGCTTATTTCATGCTCATTTACCATGACAACCAGTCTATTTTCTCTCAATTTGTTTGATTGCAGACAGAACCTTTCTCTGTCTAGTGTTCTGTTTCCTGTGTTCAATTGGCCTTGCCTGACAACGCTGAGATGGTCCTAATGAAGGGGGTCACTGGGACCTCAGCGAATTTAGTCCACCGACCGGCAGATCAAGCTGGGGGGAGGAAATTGGTCTCTCTGTTTCCTGTCAGCCCTGAATTGGCTTTGTGTGTTTTTGCACAAAAGTGCAGGAGGTTGCCAGAACAAGAAGATTGACAGCGAGATTGTAGCAACCAAACTGTGAAAAAAAGAGAAGGTTTTCTCGTAATTACACCTTTTGTTTTTGACACCCCTTGTTTCCTGCATGGCAGCTTTGTGGTCATGTTCAGAGGAACACAAAGTAAGCTGTTCAGGCAGCCTGCTCTGACTTTCATGGCAGAAACCAACCTACATATTAGTCTTGTAGCTGTACTGTAAGTATTTTGTCGAGTTGTTCCCCAAAAGAAGAAGGCAAAGTGTTCTAGCACCTGTGTCAACCTATTTCCCAACTGCTGCTGGCAGCCCAACCTGGTAATTTGAACTGATTTATTTTAATACACTTCAGCAACGTGTGAAAGTGATCCAAGAAAAGCCTGTCGGGTTAAAACAGGCCTGCGTGGTTGGTTGGTGAGTAGTTTGTGTTGACTTATGTTGACATGACATTGACCGTCTCCTCCTTTTCTCTCCATCTTCTCCCTTCTCCCCTCACCCAGCTGCCAAGCGCCCCTCCTCCGTGTCCTCCCTGAGCAGCATTGTGGGTAGGATGACCTCGTCGGGGGGCGCCTCCCGCGGGAGCTGCACCTCGGTCAACACGGTGTGCTCGGATAGCGACCGCACGGCCAGCCTCAGCTCCTCTGCCTCCTCCGCCTCCCTGCAGGACGGACACTCTTCCTCTTCCTCCTCGCTGCCCTACGGGGCCGTGCCTGCCTACCCTTCCTCGCCGCAGCGCAACGGCTCCGACATCAGCCTGGACCTCACCCCCCTCTCCCAGCTCCCAGCGGGGGCAAACCCTGCCACCGCCGTGTCCCCGCCCAAGCTGTCTCGCTTGGAGAGGGTGGCGCTGGAGATAGTAGAGACGGAGCAGGCGTACGTGAGGGACCTGAAGAGCATCGTAGAGGTAAGAAAGAAGCCCTCCCCTTCCATCCACTCTCCTTTCCTCTCCTCCTGTCCTCAGTACAGTCAGTGTGTCTCCTCTCTGTGCTCTGGCCTGCTGCTGGTACTGGTCTGAGGTCAGCATTACCTCCCCATTCCTGGTACTTGGTACCACATTGACATGAAAAGAATATGGTTTAACATGATCATCATATGGTTTACATATTGGCATGTATACAGCTTACAGTATACATATTGAGTTGATTATTTCTGAATTGGAATTACCACAATGCCTAATGTCTATAGTGAAACTGGAACTCATGGATACTGGAGGTTGTGTCAGCAGTTTTTCAACCCCTTTCCGCAGAGGAACTCCTCGACTCTCCCACCAGCTTCTTATTAGTAAAATGTGAACAATGCTTTCATCCCCTCCTCGTTCGGTGGCCATCTTGGAGCCCTGTCTGGCCTCCCCGTGTGCCTCTGTGGCTCCATCCATCAGTGGCCCAGGTGGAACACGAGGAGGGCAAGAGGAGGGTATGGCACGGGATGAAAGCAGCAGTAAATCCAAGTCATTACTTCAAAAGGATGTTTCACACTCTTATCCGATAGGGTCAGCTGGCCTGCGACAATGAGGAGTCTGTGACTCACACACACACACACACACACACACACACACACACACACACACCACACACACACACACACCACACACACACCACACACACCCACACACACACACACACACACCACACACTGATATAACACACGTGCGTGCACCATATACTGTACATGCACACAGACACACACACACAAACACACACACACACACACACACACACAACACACACACACACACACACACCACACACACACACACACACACACAACACACACACACCACACACACACACACACTGATATAACACACATGCGTGCACATATACTGTACATGCACACACACACACACACACACACACACACACACACCACACACACACACAACACAACACACACACACAACACACACACACACACACACACACACACACACAGACACACTGATATAACACACGTGCGTGCACATATACTGTACATGCACACACACACACACATACACACACACACACACACACACACACACACACACACACACACACACACACACACACAGATATAACACGTGCGTGCACATATACTGTACATGCACACACACACACACACACACACACACACACACACACACACACACCACACACACACACACACACCACACACACACACACACACACACACACACACACACACACACACACACACACACACACACACCACACCACACACAGACAGACAGACAGAGGGAGCTTAGTTTGATTAGGAACAGAGTGGGGTTGTTGAGTCAGGGCGTCAACACTTTTATCATATTGCCCTTGGAAGCGGATGGATTTAGCTCTGACCTTTAAGATAGGTCAGGAATCAGGAGTCTCTCTACGGGACTGAGGAGGAAAACAGACGAAAGATAGTCTTAAAGGAAGTGACATCACTTTGATGCCTCTATTTTTTGGGAGGCCAGCGATCCTTTGAAAAAGTAATTAGCAACTCTTTTCCTGGTTTAGGGTTAGTTTTACTTTTACATGTAGCGCAGCGGTTAGGGTAAAAGCCCATTTATGCTTGATCCAAAAATGGGACTGGAGGTTCCATATGGAGGGTGTGAAGCAATTGCGGAGCTCCCGAATGCATGCAGAGGCCAAATCAAGGCCTGTACCGCATCGTCGTGCGCCTCTCAAATTGTGTAACAATGTGGAGAGCTCTGTATACCTCCGCATTGACGTGGCTGGTTGACAGTAGGTTGACAGTAGGTTGACAGTAGGTTGACAGTAGGTTGACAGTAGGTGAGGGCTCTGTATAGCTCCGCATTGACGTGGCTGGTTGACAGTAGGTTGACAGTAGGTTGACAGTAGGTGAGGGCTCTGTATAGCTCCGCATTGACATGGCTGGTTGACAGTAGGTTGACAGTAGGTTGACAGTAGGTTGACAGTAGGTTGACAGTAGGTTGACAGTAGGTGAGGGCTCTGTATAGCTCCGCATTGACATGGCTGGTTGACAGTAGGTTGACAGTAGGTTGACAGTAGGTTGACAGTAGATGAGGGCTCTGTATAGATCCGCATTGACGTGGCTGGTTGACAGTAGGTTGACAGTAGGTTGACAGTAGGTTGACAGTAGATGAGGGCTCTGTATAGATCCGCATTGACGTGGCTGGTTGACAGTAGGTTGACAGTAGGTTGACAGTAGGTGAGGGCGGGAGGTCCTGTCTAAACACAGACTCACTTCCCTGACAACTTCCTTCACAACAGCTCTGCTCCACTAAACACAAGAAGTATGAAAGCCCTGACGTCTGCAGAGGCTGCATCGCAGTAAATGCCCTCTGGCCATTTCAGATGCCGGATTGGTACTGTAGAGGCATGGCTCGGGTAAAGGTTCATGGATAGTTTGTTGAACAGTTTGTTGATAGCTACTTGAACATTATTCAACGACCCTTTGGTTATATTTTGGTTTTGTTGATTGTGAAAGCCAGCCTGATGGACCTAGGGTTAGGGTTAGGGTTAGGGTGAGGTGCAAGACAGTGTGGTTCATGCAGGTCAGGTCTGTGCTGGAGGGAGGAAGTGATCTAGGTCAAATCAAATCAAATTGTATTGGTCACATACACATGGTTAGCAGATGTTAATGCAAGTGTAGTGAAATGCTTGAGCTTCAGTAATATCTAACAATTCCCCAACAACTACTTAATACACACAAATCTAAAGGGGTGAATGAGAATATGTACATATAAGTATATGGATGAGCGATAGCCGAGCAGCATGGGCAAGGTGCAATAGATGGTATAATATACAGTATATGCATGTGATATGAGTAATGTAAGATATGTAAACATTATTAAAGTGGCATTATTTAAAGTGGCATTGTTTAAAGAGACTAGTGATCCATTTATTAAAGTGGCCAGTGATTGGGTCTCAATGTAGGCAGCAGCCTCTCTGAGTTAGTGAATGCTGTTTAGTAGTCTGATGGCCTTGAGATAGAAGCTGTTTTTCAGTCTCTCGGTCCCAGCTTTGATGCACCTGTACTGACCTCGCCTTCTGGATGGTAGCGGGGTGAACAGGCAGTGGCTCGGGTGGTTGTTGTCCTTGATGATCTTTATGGCCTCCTGTGACATCGGGTGTTATAGGTGTCCTGGAGGGCAGGTAGTTTGCCCCTGGTGATGCGTTTTGTAGACCGCACCACCCTCTGGAGAGGGTTGCGTTTGAGGGCGGTGCAGTTGCCGTACCAGGCTGTGATACAGCCCGATAGGATGCTCTCGATTGTGCATCTGTAAAAGTTTGTCAGGGTTTTGGGTGACAAGCCAAATTTCTTCAGCGTCCTGAGGTTGAAGATGCGCTGTTGAGCCTTCTTCACCACACTGTCTGTGTGGGTGGACCATTTCAGTTTGTCGGTGATATGTACACCGAGGAACATAAAACTTTCCACCTTTTCCACTGCTGTCCCTTCGATGTGGATAGTGGGGGTGCTCCCTCTGCTGTTTCCTGAAGTCCACGATCATCTCCTTTGTTTTTGGTTGACGTTGAGAGAGGGTTGTTTTCCTGACACCACACTCCGAGGGCCCTCACCGCCTCCCTGTAGATTGTCTCGTCGTTGTTGGTAATCAAGCCTACTATTGTTGTGTCATCTGCAAACTTGATGATTGAGTTGGAGGTGTGTATGGCCACGCAGTCGAGGGTGAACAGGGAGTACAGGAGGGGGCTGAGCACGCACCCTTGTGGGGCCCCAGTGTTGAGGGTCAACCAAGTGGAGATGTTGTTTCCTACCTTCACCACCTGGGGGTGGCCCGTCAGAAAGTTCAGGACCCAATTTCACAGGGCGAGGTTGAGAGGTACTATGGTGTTGAATGCTGAGCTGTAGTCAATGAGCAACATTCTTACATAGGTATTCCTTTTGTCCAGATGGGATAGGGCGGTGTGCAGTGTGATGGTGATTGCGTCGTCTGTGAACCTGTTGGGGCGGTATGCAACTGAAGTGGGTCTAGGGTGGCCGGGTAAGGATATGATCCTTGACTAGTCTCTCAAAGCACTTCATGATGACATAAGTGAGTGGCTGCGGGACGGCAGCATTTAGTTCAGTTATCTTTGCCTTCTTGGAAGGCAGGAACAATGGTTGCCAATGCTGCCCATTAGCAGGTGGTGCATTCAGCGCTCTGGGAGAACGGTGCTGAGAGCGGAGGGGTAAATGTGCGTCTGTGCGTGCATGAGAGAGAGAGAGAGAGAGAGAGAGAGAGGAGAGAGAGAGAGAGAGAGAGAGAGAGAGAGGAGAGAGAGAGAGAGAGAGGACAGAGAGAGAGACAGAGAGAGAGAGAGGAGAGAAAGAGAGAGGAGGAGAGAGAGAGAGAGAGAGAGAGAGAGAGAGAGAGAGAGAGAGAGAGGCTTCTTCAGGACATGTCATGGTAGGTGTGTGGGGTATGCGTTAGAGGCTCGAGAATGCCTGAAATGTAACCCCCTTTTTGAGGCTCAGCCTTTTAAGAGCCTGTAAAACGAGCAGGCATTTGACAGAGCTGGCCTGTGCAGGGATGCCTTACTGACCAAATGTCCATACATTTGTTTTTGCAGGACAGGGATTTGGGACAGAGCACAGCTGTGGGCCCCTGAGTTGATGGAATGGAGTTAGTTGTTGTCTGCCCCAGACTGCTGACTGTGTGAGTTGCACATGTGATGTCTGTCGGCTCGAGCGTGCGTTAGGCTCAGCCTTTACAGCTATGGAAATCTGCTTTTGATCCAGGGATGATGTCAAAGTTGCTGGTAATAAGAACCAAGTTTGATGATTGGAGTCAGTGTGTGTGTGTGTGTGTGTGTGTGTGTGTGTGTGTGTGTGTGTGTGTGTGTGTGTGTGTGTGTGTGTGTGTGTGTGTGTGTGTGTGTGTGTGTGTGTGTGTGTGTGTGTGTGTGTGTGTGTGTGTGTGTGTCTTTGTGTGTATGAACAGTTAAATGGCTTGCCTTCTCGTGTTTGTGCATGTGTGAGCTCCCATATGTATTTGCTCATATATGTCTTGAATGTGCAGTATACAGTATGTTGGAAGACACAAGAGGAGAAAGGTGGAGAGAAAATGGGGAGAGCCAGGCAGAGCGAAGCCCCCTTTCGCTCTCGCTGTACTCCTGCCAAATAGGACAGGAAATTGGGGGTGGGGGTTTGGGGGAACGGAGCGTTTTTTGCCTCTCCTTGGCTGTAACCCCCCAGTTTGGGGCACATGCGGAGGGGTGGGAGGGGCCCTCGCAGGCAGCACAGAGGGACAAACTCCTTTCTCCAAACTCTGACCTAGTTTCTCAGACAAAGAGACCAAAACCTGCCGGCTGCTCCAGCCTCTCTCTCTCTCTCTCTCTCTCTCTTTCTCTCTTATTGCTTTCATTCTATCTGTCTTTCTTCCTTTTCACAGTGAAACATGTATCTCTTTCTCAGTCCTTTCTGTTCTTGTGCTCTCCTGTGTTTAGCCCCTCTTAATGTCTCAATTTCCCCCTCAAGTCTCTTCCTCATTTTTCCGGTCTTCTCCTCGCTTCTTCTGTCAACTTCTCACTCATCCATCTGTCTCTCGCTCCCCTCCTCTCTTCTCGCTATGGGTCCTCCTTGCCCTCCGAAATGAGTGTGTGTGTGTGTGTGTGCATGTGCATGCCTGCGTATGTGTGTCTGTCTCTCTGTCTGTCTGTGTGTGCGTGCGTGTGTGGGGGAATTCTTGTTCACCCACGACTGTCTGTAAGTCGACAGTAATTACAGTGCCAGTGTTCCCTTGCCTTTAAAAGGTGATGAATGTGGCGGAGCCCCCTTATTTTTTGTCTCACTTTGTCCCACCTCGCCCTGTTTGCGTTTCCCAGAACCCCAGTGGCTCTGGAAACAAACACAACTGGAGACAAAGAAAAAAAAAAGCATTTTACCCTCCAGGAAAGTACCTTAGGAGCGCTCCACTCTGCTCGGCTCTGTCAGGGTACATTGAAGCCCCCTTCCCGGTCATAACGCCCCCCTGTACTCTCACGCATACTTTGTCTGTTTGTTTATTCACACCCGTTTATTTTTGCAATTAAATTGGCTTCATCTTATTTTAGCCCCTCTTTGTTTTTCTGTTGTTGGCTCGTTCTCGCGGGCCAGAATGGTAACTGGGTCTCTGGGTGGACTGCAGCTGCCCTCACG